>NC_088923.1:45050000-45067500 GCF_038396675.1 Hydra vulgaris | reverse complement strand
CACTTTAGGTACAGAAGCTGGAGTGATATGAATGTCAAGCAATGGATCAACCTGTTTGACTGCTATATCAGGTAGAATGCAACTAGTGAAATCAAGAGATGATATTGATGAAAAGTTCTTAGTCAACAATTCAGGTTTGTCTTTCGGTGAGGTGGCTAAGTCTGAACCATACAAGAGAGGTGGAATTACAGATTTGCCCTTATAATTAATACTATTAAAGAGTCTTCAGAAGTCACAAGAGCCTGATTTTTGTGATGAAATACGACATTTCATGACCTGAGAATAGCGGGCTTTGGTGTTAGACAAAACCTTTTAACAATGGTTTCTTGCAGTAATAAACAGACATCTGTTTTCTGAGGAATTGTATTGCTGATAGATAAGGAAGAAACAGTTTTGATTGGCAATTGCAGTAGCTCAATGTGAGGAAAACCATGGAGAAGAGTGAGGCTTGACCTGGAATCGTCAAGAGGAAGTAAAAGATTCCAAGCCAGCTTGAATCCACGAAGTTATGTAAGAAGCACATTTGTCAACAGGAACATGAAAGATTTTAACCCAAGGGCCATCACAAAGAAAATCATGGAATGAGTCCCAGTCAGCTTTAAGGTAGTTGTAAGAGGTATGATGATAAGGGGATTTAGATGATTAAGAAGAATGAGTTAATAGTTTTAGAGAGATCAAACTTTGATCAAAAGCACCTAAGGGTGAATGTTGAGAAACTGAGTACCAATGAGGATCAGAAACAAGACGTAAGTCGAGTAGAGGAGGTAAATGATTCGAATTGTCTGAAAAGTGAGTTTGAAAGTTTACTACTTGAGTTAGGGATTGAGAAAGGCAAAAGTTATGGGCTTTAATGCCTGAAGAGTCAGTGACACTAGAGCCAAGCCATTCAGTGTGATTAGCATTAAAGTCACCGACAACAACAGTATTGGCTTATGGATAAAGAGAGAGGGCTAGGTCAATATGATCAGAAATAACATCAAAAAGAGTCCAGTCTTGAAATGAAGAAGAGCGATATGGAACTAAGAGAAAGGCAATATAGTGAAGTAGTGCTAAACGAAAGCACATGAAAGAATAGTCTGTGGATTCAAACCTAGTTTCAAGACAAATGGGTGAATTCTTACATGTAAATGCCTATGTAAATGTTTGGACCAAGCATGTGACTATTGGAGTCTTTACGAATTAAAGGAAGATAACCATCAACACTATAATCTCAAGATGAGAAAGCTGAACTCAAAGTAGTCTCACAAAGAGCAAGCAGGTCTGGTGAACTTTCTAAGAGATAAGACTCAACAGAAGAAAAGTTACTTCGAAGACCACAAATATTAGCGAAGGTTTAGGATAGATTTAGAGATTAGGATAGGTTTAGAGAACTTGGTGATGATGTTTTTTTGTGTTTTATAGTTTTTGGTACTTTATTCATTTCTAAATTTGTTAAAGAACTCGAAGCATAGATAGTACTCAGTACACTATTTAATAGCCCAAGCAATTGCCTCATTACTATTAATAAACCCCAAGCCGTAACAAAGGGCTCCGAATGTGTCCTTGGGAATCCACACCAAAAGTACAAACAGGGACACCATCAATGCGCAACATGGCACTGTTAATACTTTGATATTTTTCAGCTGTTGATGGAATCAGCCTCTTTGAGAGCTACCACAGAGTTTGGAAACCTGACTACCACCCGGCCTCAGAACCATAAAACTAAGTTTTAGAACTGTACCCTCATTAGGAGACAATAGAATGAGTTGCCTAGTCATAAAAACAGAGACAGAAGTAAAACCTATTCACTGAGTAAAGAAGATCCAGCATTCAACATCCTAAACTGGAAACCATTAATTAAAAATACATCTGCGCCAGCTAGTAGATGAAAAGGGGTGTAAGGCTGGTCAACAGATAGAATCTTTTTACCCCTTTAGTCTTTGCCTAGGAGGCCTTCTACAAGACAGTAGCTGGATGCATGTAACATCTGCCCATGATGAGTATTTTTATTATATGAGACACCATCTCTAGCCTTTAATCAACCAAGAGCCATAAGGCAGGGGTGTTTCAATTCGAAGTTGGCATCTCCTAGCCTTTGCTAGGAGATGTCAACTCCAACGAAAAAGGCGCATCCTACAAGGCAGAAGGACATAAAGCAGATTAAACTGGGTTACATGTTACCAGTGGCAGGATAAGCTGACCTGACAAATTATATAAAAAGTTTTTGTTATTGTGGCCATAATGCATAACTACACATTTTGATATGTTAAACATAGTTTAAGATTATTTGTAGACAATATCTAGATCATTTTGAAGATTAGTAGCGGATAGCTCTGAGGATGATTGAGAAAGCACTTTTGCATCATCAGCATATAGTTTAGTTTCTTTAATTAATTTCTTTTTTTATATGTATGTATGTATGTATGTATGTATGTATGTATGTATGTATGTATGTATGTATGTATGTATGTATGTATGTATGTATGTCTGTATGTATGTATGTATGTATATATATATAAATATATATATATATATATATATATATATATATATATATATATATATACAACTATATTCATTTACTTCAATTCACTTCACCTAAGGGCATGAAGGCCACTACAATCGAGGAGGCTAATTTAGTTGTGGTTACAGCCTTCTCTGAACTCTATAACTCTGAAACACAAACCTTGAATCAGGGACGTGATGATCTCGATATATATATTTATACATACATATATATACATATATATATATATATATAAATATATATATAAATAAATACTTTTATATATGTAAATATATATATAAATATATATATATATATATATATAGTTCTATAGTTTGTTGGCTTTAGGAAGAGCGGAAGGAAAAAAGTGATTCTTACGCCAACACATACGTCACTTTTAATTACTTTTGACTTTCGTCCAACATTTCCGTGTTGGACGAAAGTAAAAACCATTAATTTAATTACAAATTAATCGTTTTTTAAAAAAACCACAAAAACGCAAATTTAATTGACCAGAATGTTTTTAAAAACATTCTGAATGTTTTTATAACATTTTGAATGTTTTTAACAATATAAACAATGTTTTTATTTTTATTTTTTTTAATAAAATGTTTTTATTTTTATTTTCTTTAATAAAATGTTTTTATTTTTATTTTTTTTACTGTAAATCATGCGCGGAGTGTTGCTACATCGACTATCTTATAGCCTGACTCGCAAGGGAGTGCTGCTACATCGACTGACAAATAGCCTGACTCGCAAGGGAGTGCTGCTACATCGACTGACAAATAGCCTGACCCGCAAGGGAGTGCTGCTACATCGACTGAGGGTTTGGTTGGGGCAGGCAGTCTATCATTATTAAAAAAAAAAAATTCCGGTCTTGCATTTTAATTTTTACTTTTTGTCAACAAAATATCGAAAAAACTTTCGGACAACATCTAAGGGTTCTATATATATACATATATATAATACATATATATAATATACATACATATATATATATATATATATATATATATATATATATATATATATATATATATATATATATATATATATATATATATATATATATATTTAAGTATAAACATTTATGATAGACAAGGAACCCATTACAATTTTTTATTAAAATTATATTTTAATATGCATTATTACAATTAAAAAATAATGAAAAACAAAAAAACAAAAAAAATACATACCCAGGTGTCATCATCACTGTTATTTAAAACCTGAATATATATAAATGAAAGTTAAAATAAGAAAATTGTTCAAGTAAATTTAAAAAAAAGTTATACATGTGTAGCAAAAATAGTCCAAAATATTTTTTAAGATGACGTTAAAGTCAAAAGTATTTTAATAATCAAACCTTAACCAAATCAAATTTTAATACAATTAAAATAATTCTTTGTGAAAAAAGTTTTTACAAACTAAAAAACTTAAAATCAAATAAACTTTACATAATAATGAGTAATAGTATTAAGTAATATTAATAAATATGCAACACTAATAACTAATTTCATCTCAAAATCAAATTAAAATTTGTTTAGATAAAGCTAAAGAACTAAAAACAAATTTCTGAGACCAAAATAAACTGTAAAGCTTAACAAACTATTTTATAATCAACTGTATAAGTTAGTCAAATTAAAAAAAAAGTTAGTAAATAAATTAGTTCACATTTTTGTCTTTATTCTTATAAAAAACTTACACACTGTGTTTCTAAAAATTATTCAAAAAAGGAAATAAGATTTTTATCATTAAACTTGGTTCTACAGAATTAATATCAATCAATATTTTTTTTTTACAATAAACAGCATATACTACTAAACAGCAGCTAATACATATAAGGAGAATTTTATAATTTTTTTTAACTATCTTGAAAAAAATACAAATTAAATGTATTATTATGTATATGCCTCACATTCTTACATTTATGCATCACTTTACAATCTTAAACAAAAATAATTTAAATTCAAAAATACAGCTGATTCAAAATCATTAGTCACTGCTGATGCTTGATTTATTCGCTGCATCATCAAAGTTAAGTTTCCGTGCTTTCCTGCTTTTTTGCTGCAAAAGCATGCAAGAAGCAGATCTGTGTTATGAAGCAACAGCTTAAATAAACAACAGCCATTAGCTCTAATGGTTTTGACTCCACTGGTTGATGAAAAGCCGAACCTCAATCAATATACTAATCTCTCTCTAGAGTAACATTGGAAAATAGATAAGATTGTCTTTAATGTTGTAAATAGTCTGCAACTAGGTGCAGACTATTTACAACATAAAAGAAGTTGTATACTTTTTGCGTGGAGCGCTAGACCGAAAGGGTGGGAGACAAGCTAGAGCAATAATATAGTTTAAAAAGAGAAGCAGAGCGTCAAATATTGATAATGATGACGAGCTATAATAATTAACTATAGTTTTTTTTATTTTAATGCAACATGCACTCAAACCTCTATTATATCTTTGTATAATTGAAGCTCTTATCAGATAATTTAATAGATAAATAATAGATAGATAAAAAAGAGTAAATTTATAAAATGATCATTAACTGGAGATTACCATGGCACCAACAAAAAATTAAAAATATTAAACATCAGAATTTAATTACATTGTAAAAAAAATAATCAAACAACTATTATAACCTATTTAATACTATAGAGCTATTAAAAATTGTGAAAACGCCTGTCCTGGTACTCATAAAAGGAATGGGGGTACCCATTTTTTTAAATAATACTTTTCTTTTTAAAGTTGTTCTTATATACAGTAAATAAAAACTTATAAATGGATAATGTAACTTCTTTAGTATTATTATTTTTCTAAATTTTAATCTTACTTTAAGTGTCTAGGTTACACAAGTCCTAATTACAATTGAGAAATACTGACATCTCCACTGTTTCCGGTGCCAAAGATGCCATCGATTGCCCACATGCTCAATACATATGTGAATAAAGTCGCAAGTATGCACAACACATGTATGAATAAAGTTGCATGTATGCACATGTTCTTGTGTGCAAAAATAGCATAATTATATCTCCCATCTTTCAGATTTTTTTCCGAAAGACAAATTAATAAACAAGTTGGATGAATTTTTTTTTATGTAAAGGAAAACACTGCACACAGAAGTAATAATAATAATCGTTGAGTAATAATAAGTAGGTATCTAGGAAACTAAAATAACTTTTTGAATGTTATATTAAATGTTTTCATAAATTTTGATGGTGATGAAGAAATCGTAATTATCAAAATTTTTAACAAGATCCTCAAGATCTTTAACAAGATCTTCTTTTTCAAGATCTTCTTTTACATAACAATTTGATATAATTAAACTCTTTTATTATAATTAATGGTTTTTAAGTGTAAAAATAAATGAAATAAGTTTTAAACTTAAAAAAAATGATGGTTACCCATCATATGAAATTAAGACCAGGGCAGTAACCAACAAGCAGGTACCCGGGTGTCTGGGTAGCTGTTGAGAGCCTTAATATACTCTGACATCTTTTGTTAAAACATACTTGAAGAACAAAAAATAGCTAAAACAAAGCATTAAAATATGATTTATGCGCAGAATTTATTAAAATAACTCAAAGCTGTATTGAAGATATGTAGACGTAGGGTGCTAATGATGGGCAGATATAGGTGCTGATGGAATGTATCAGTTAGGTTAGGGTAAACTCTGATAATACTCAAATGGTTTATAAAAATATTACTGATGTCACTTCCTGTATCAATTGAAGGGAGTCACTTTGAGTAACACTTATGTAAGTTTAAACTGTTAATACTTCATTATTTAAACAAAAAAGTTCAAACTAATGTCTAAAATTCTTTAAAAGGTTGAAGTTTATCTACTTTATTATATAAACACAAAAGTTCGAGTTAATATCAGCAACTCCTTAAAAAGCTAAAGTATATATATTTCATTGAGTAAACACTAAATGCAAAAGTTATTGTCAGAAATTCTTTTAAATGATTTTTACTTGCTGATATAATCCTATTATAACAGAACTGGTTTAAAATGTTGATGCTTTTCTTAAGATGGTATGAGTAATTGGTTTAGAAGTTTCATTGTACATTTAAAATTACTCTTAAGAGCTTAAGGTAATAGCCATAATGCAATTTTCTAATATACTATATTGTAGAATTTTCTCCGTAATGCAACCTATTATTTTGTATTATGTTGGACATTATGTGTAATATACGGTATGTGTATTATGTTAAGTACTATGTGCAATATAAAGTTATTATGTTTTGAATAATAAAAGCATTTTAATTGAAAACTTTAACCGAAAACTTCAAATTTTAATTTACATATAAAAAATAAACTTTTTTCTTCTTATGCTGAATTGAATAAAATGTTGGAATCAATCTCACTTTGTGAAATATCCAATAAGAAAAACTGAATTTAACCAAAATAAAAGTCTAAAATAATTATGCATCATTTATTAATTTTTAAATTATTGTATATGTATATTTCTTTGAAATGTTTAAAAGTTAAAAAGTTTAAAAATTTAAATAACATTTTGTTTTTTTAACTAAAAATAGTTAAAAAAACAAAATGTTAAATTTAAATTTAACATTTTGTTTGACAAATGTCTTTAGCAAAAAAAAATATATTTTTTCACTTTTTTTTTACAAGCCTCGCAGAGTGGGTTTGAACATGATCAAGACTTTTAATCTTATCTTGACGAAATTATATTTGAAATTAAAAAAAAACTGTTTAAGAATAAAGGTTTTAAATTCATGTTGGCTTAATGTAAGTCCATCAATCTTGGCAGAGTATCATACCAAGGACAACTCAGACATTACTCCAAATTCATTTTTTTAAATCAATTTGTTGAGCAACATGTGGCAAAGTTTATTAAGCAAAAAAGGAGTTTATTAGGTGAGTGTTATTTTAAAAGAAATATCTATTAGATAATTTTAAATATTTCAGTAAATAAACTCTCTTAACTTAATTTTATATTTAAACAAAGTTTTAAAAAATTCAAAAAAATTTTAAGTAAAATTATTTTATATAATTTTATTTTTTTTTAATCTATTTATTAAACCATTAAATATGAAAATTTACAATAATATTTTATAAACTCACATAAATAAGGTAAGGCGTCACTCATATAGTTAAAAACTAGTCAATGGAGTGACACCTAAAAAAAAAAAAAAAAAAAAAAAATGAATAAAGCACAGAAAGAATTACAAATAACAAAAAAAAATTTAAAAAAAAAAAAAAAAAAAGAAAGAAAGGAAAATAAAGCACTAATAAATAAAGATGATATTAATAATTGCAATAATAATATCATAAAAACAATAATATTAATAATAATGTGAATAAAAAAACAAATTATAACTATATCATGAAAACTTTACTAAAAATCATAACTAATGATAAAAACAATGGTAAAAATAATTATAGTAAATATGTTTATTAATTTCTGACATTATTATAATAATTATGTCAGAAATTAATCAACATAACAATTGCAAAAATTAGGACAATAACCATAAAAACTATTACTACAATTGAATCACTATCACTATCATTATAAATAATATTCATAAGATTTATGAATTTATGAAGTAGTAAAGACAACTTAAACAGCGTTTCGTGTAACTTTTTGCTTTTTTTGCAAGGAAATTCATAAAATAGAAAACACCTTTTTTTTTAAATTCCTGTTAAACCATTTCAATTTTACCCGATTTAAGCCAAGAAAAGTAACAGTCTTTAGACCTTCTATGTGAAAAAACTGTGTACAAAAGTAAGGTCTTGATCACGTTTAAGCCCACTGTGCTCAGTATATACTTAATAAACCAATCTTTACTCTAGTTTATATATATATATGCAAACTACCACTAAAAATGCTGTACCACACATATACACAATTCATAAAGAAGTTTAGTATTGGCGTTTTTAAAAAATTTGTAGTTTATAAAATATATTGCTAGTTATTAACCCATACATTTAAAAAAAGTATGAAAGTCCATTGTACCACTGGGCTACTAGGAACTTGCTTATGTAGTTGTTGAAAATATATAATAAGATAAAATAATCGCAGATTTAATAGTATCGTTACGAATTGTTAATGCAAAACACATTTTTGTAAAGAATAACTCATAAAAGACTAGAGAGTCTTACTTTAATTAAGTACCTTAATTTAATGGTTTATGCAGCAACCATTGTTAAATAATAATGAGTGATACACATAAATGTAAATAAATACAAATCTATAGAACTGTTTGATTTGAGTATGAGGTATTTTAGTTTTTTAAATAAAAAAATAAAAATAGCTGAAATATACTAATTCAAGGGTGCTGAACACAAATATGATATTGAAAAATTTTGTTTAGCTATAGTTTCAAAGTTATCGTTAGAGGTCTTGTTTAATTTTAAACAAATCTCTCAAGTGTGTCAATAATCCAGGTTTGTTCTGTTATATCTGTGGCAAAGTGAAATTGGTTTCACAAAAACATACACTAGTGATCAAGAAAGCTACCATTTGTTCAGCGATGATGTCTAGATCAAGTATGAAGAACATCAGTGGCAGATTTGTGGTAACTTAAAAGTTGAAGCACTTATTCTAGGATTCCTGGGAAAATTTTAAATCAGTGGTGAGGAATGTCTTGGGGCACTACAAAGCTCATAATTACAAGGAAATTGTTGAGAGCCTGCTGAACTTATGTCAGACACTGAGTGAATTGTTTCTCTACCTCCAAAGCCAAAAAACTAGATATGGAAATAAATATTCAGAAAGATTTATAACTGTTTCAAAGGGCCAGATTAAACTAACAATATTGTATGAGTAATATAGCAAACTATGCAAAAAATATTAAAAATTTTCTAAATATAAATAATAATTTGAAAATGATTCCTAAACAAAAAATGATAAATAAGTTTATTTTGGTAATTAAGTTTAGTAACTCATGTTCTAAATAAAATTGCACTGCTACAAAATATTAGAAACAACATCAACATAAAATCTATGAGAAAAAAAAAATTAAATAAAATTACCCTTTTAAGATTAACTTTCAAAACTAAAACTTTTTGAGTTATAATGCTGTATTTAATTGAGTTATAATGCTAAATTTAATTGAGCAATTATGTTTATTTACTTGAGTTATAATGCTGTATTTAATTGAGTTAAAATGCTGTATTTAACAATTTGTTTATTCTATTGTGTTTATTGCACCTGACCACATTGGATATAAAGAAATTAAAATTTTGAATAATTTTACCTCCTCAATAGTATCATCAATTGAAGCTCCAATCCTTGTGTCATTTTCTTCATCATACAAATATTTTTTCCAGTCAAAATGCTCATTTTCTAATTAAAACACATTTTTCAAATAATCAACTTTATTCTAAAATTAGTCTTAATTTAAGTCCTAAGGAAAAGAAACCATATGCACATAATACATATATATGTATTCAAACACAAACACACTAATACACATAAATACACACAGAGAGAGCACTATAAACATATATAGTGTAGGTAACATTATTATCTTTTCTTATACTAAACCTTACATAATACAGCCATTAGCTGTTAAAAATTCTTAACGTAGCAGATTTTCTGAGATCTTTTATCGAAAATAAACAGATCAAATGCTAGCAAATAACCTTGCAGAAATGCTATCATTTTTAACTTTTGTGGTTAAACTGCTTAAAAATAACTACCAGATGTATCATAACCATCCTAAAATGTGGTTAGTCTTGATATGTTGAGAAATCAAAAATTGACAATTGATTCCCAAATTTTGTTGTCAAATTTAAACAGACCTAACAACACCAAACGCATAAACTTATTTAAAGACTTATTTAAATAACTTTTCTTAACTTTGTGTAGAGTTTACACTCAACAATTTACACTCAACATTAACAAAACAAAAATGTGATTAAATACAAAGTGTTACAACATATATGTCATTGGAAATGATTTTATTATTAATAAAAATAGTTTTCATGATTTAAGAATAGTGTTCTAGAAAAATGTTACTTGAAATAAATTCTTTTTGCAATGCAGATCTTTTCTCTGCAACTTTCCTATAACTAATTTATAAGCTTATTTTTTATAATATGTTACTTGTCTAAGTGTTGGCAAGAGATCATAGATAAAGATGTTGCAAATATTGTTAAAGAATAATTACAGAATTTTTTTATTTTATTTTGAAAATTAACTACTATTTTGTAGCCTAACATTTGGCTTAAAAAAAATATGTTCAATGTAATTTTTGAATCAATCAATACTATTTAGCCAAACAACAAATACAATTATAACATGCAAATTAGTGGTTATAGCACTGTGACTCAAGTTCGTTTACAGGATACTAACTACATAGTAAAAGTCAGAGATGCATTTTTCTTTAAACTGAATTTATATATATATATATATATATATATATATATATATATATATATATATAAGTTATATATACATATATATATAAGTTATATATACATATATATATATATATATATATATATATATATATATATATATATATATATAAGTTATAATATATATATATATATATATATATATATATATATATATATATATATATATATATATATATATATATATATATATATATATATATATATATATATATATATATATATATATATATACAGATATCTATATATATATATACCGTATGCCATAATTTTAAACTTCAATCTAACTCACATTAAATCAGTCAAAAAAAATATACCTATTTCCACAATTTCTTTATTCAGTTTAACAGCTGTGCTTAATGGTTTAGTAGAAAGACATAATAACAAAAAAAGTAATGAATAATGAGCATCTGTCTATAAAAAAAATAACAAAATAAAATGTTAGATCAAAGTTTTTTTTTAATTTTCAACTTAAAAACAAAATTATACCTAAAGTAAAAAAGATTTCTGCTTAAAAATTTCAGCTGGGAAAAGTGGTTGATTATAAGTTTTACCTGTATAAAGTTTTCATCTTTAGCTGAAAGAAGTGGTTGATTTAAAAACTTCTCAACAAGTTCCTTCAGATGCAGTGCTTTCATATCTTGACAGTTAATACATAACTTTTTGCATAAACTAAAAAAATGTTAATCATTAATTTATTTCACCATGAATTGAAAACTATTGCAAATTGCAAAACTATGACTGAGTCTATACACTTAATACTATAAAAATTAGCCTTATATATAGTTAATAACTAGACAAAAAACTCATATAAACTAAGTCATTTAGAGACTAGTCTAGTATACAACTGAGATAGCAGTAGTCTTGTATAACTAATCACTGTTCAAATAATGGTTGTTTGCAGTACTTTAATTAAACTGACACAGTGTTTAAAAGTTACCTTGATGTACCACAAAGAATGCATCCATATTTTAAATTATTCATGTTAATTATTAATGCATTTTTTTCAAAAATTAATGCAAGAAGTTTAAAACATTATACTAGCTACTTATATTAACTAGATATTTTTTTTCTGTGAATTCAGCATAGATTGACCTTCTTCCTGTTATTGTAAGATTACATCCTTTTCTCTTTTCTACAAACAGCTACCATCCTTTATCCATCAAACCAAAATATGCATAACTAGTCATACAGTAAAGTTGAATGCTTCCACTGTAACTGCTTCTTCCTGTTTAAACTTTTATTCATCTTGTATTTTGTCTTAAACATTAGTAGTTTGGAATTGGTTTTTAAGTTTTTGTCAAGTATTTTCTGGTTCTTTAACCCCCTTTTTTGCTATCTGTTCTCCCACTCTAAATATTGGTTGTTTGAGCTTTGTTGGGAGTAAATTCATAAATAAATAAAAAAAAAGATGGCCCATTTGGATGTGGCATTAAACTCTTTTAAACTGCTAAAACAAAAAAAAAATTGGTTCTTATATATGTAAATATTTTGGTCTGGAAAAAAATACTAACAGCTGAACTACTGAACGACTGAAATGAGTTACTTTCCTAGATGAAACTAAATAAATGAAATTTCTTAGATAAAACAAACCAAATAAAAGAAACTGTTGCATTTCTAAGTTGATCCTGAATATGTATGATAATTTTTCAGAATAATGTTGAATCACTAGTGTTTGATTTGTGCAAATCTTAGCGGCATGGAACATAGTCTGGTTGCTCAAAATAAAGGAAATAAAGTTACAAAAGAAAAACTATTATATTTATAACTAATGCTTAAGCGCTTGTGAGCAGGGCAACTATGAAAATCGCACTATAACAAATATCAGGGTTTTTTTGTAGAAGTTTTAGAGTAGGTTGATTTTGAAGGTGTTGACTGACACAACAGATGCCACGGTGTTCAGAAGAAAGTTCTATTTAGGTACAAAACTATTTCAGAAAAAGAATTCTCTATATGCGCAGTTAGTTACTGCTTTATATTGAAGTCAATGAGATTATCCAATCCATTACGGTTTATTTTACTTTTACGGTTTAAAGTTTACTCTGATTAGAAGTAGAAGTATTCAGAATAGAGTAGAGGAAAAACAAATAAAAGAAAATAGAAAAACATAATTCAAAAACTGTTACTCAGGAAGAACAACGTAAAAAACACGAGAACTCTAAATTCTGATAAAAATTAGATCTTTTCTATAAAAAAGACGGATAAAATTTCAAAAAAATCTAGAAATCCAAACATGTTATGAACATATCTCTAATAATGCATTGGTCAGTAATATAACGGGTGATGCGGAAGTTATCGGACAAATCCTAATTTCATTATTTGAGCATAATAATTAGTTTTTGTAATTTTATGCGTAGGTATAAACGTTCTATTAAATATAAACTTTATTATTTGAAACACAATTACTTAAAATGAGGTTAAATGCAGCTGAACGAGAATCTTTTTGAAAGCGACTAAAAATGTTTTTTGTAAATAAACCTAATATAAAATTAAAAAAAAATCGTAAATCATTTTGAAAAGGAAGGATTTGCTCGAAGTACCATATATGATAAACTAAAAAGACTTGAAACTGTTCAATCGTTTTCTGATAAAAAGCACCCTGGTCGTCCGACATCCTGCACTAAAGAAAAGAAAGCCGAATTAACGAGACTTGTCATCAATCGAAAAGGGGTCAGTCAGAGAAAAATAGGTATTAAATTCGGTGTAAATCAATCAACAATTGGTTGTCAGTTAAAAAAAATGAATATTAAATATAGAAAACGTGAAAAGACTCCAAAATACACTATAGAACAACAAATAAAGGCAAAGAAAAGAAGCAGGAAACTAGTTAACCAACTCTATAACACAAAATCGCTTCTAGTCATCGATGACGAAAAATACTTTTGTTTTGTAGGGGACAACATGTCTGGAAATTCTGGATACTACACAAACAACAAAAAGACATGCCCAGAAAGTGTTTATTTTATAGGAAAAGAGAAATTTCCAAAAAAAATTATTAATATGGATAGCCATATCTGACCCTGGTATGTCCAAGCCATCTTTTCGCACTTCCAAGGCTGTAGCGATCAATTCATCAATCTATATTAATGAATGTTTAGAAAAACTTCTTCCATTTATTCACAAGTATCATGGAGAATTTAACTATTTATTTTGGCCAGATTTAGCAAGTTCTCATTATTCTAAAGATTCTCTAAATTGGATGGACCAATATGTCTATTATGTTGATAAAGAATCCAATCCCCCAAATGTGCCTCAACCACAACCAATTGAAAATTTTTGGGGACATTTGGCACAGAAGGTTTACGAGGAATATTGGCAAGCTTCAACAGAGCAAGTTTTGATTGATCACATTAACTAAAACTACAAGAAATTGATTTAAACTTTTTACAGTTGCATATGAAAGGCGTCAGAGCAAAATTGAGATCAATTGCAGATGGTGGTGTTTTTTCAAATAAAAAATAATATATTTTTATTAAAAGATAAATGCTTTATTTAAAAAATTATAATAATAGTTTGTTTTTTTATTTATAAATAAGTTATTGACGTTTTTATTTTGCCCAATAACTTCCGCATCAACCGTTAATTGGTGTAAACTTCAGCCATACTTACTGAAGCATGGCTAGATTGAGGACCTATATCAAAAAATAATAGTAAATTAATAATTGATTCAGTAAAGTTTGGTAAACTAGCAACAAGTTTTTAAAAGTTTTTAAAAGGCTGTTAATTAGTAAATTTTTAACTGTATATGAATCAGGTAGACAATATCCCACTAAACTTATAGTAGAATATTACATTGTTTGTTCTGGTAATGGGGAGTATCTATTCCATTTCATTCCAATTCAAGAAGCAAAAAAGAAACATGCTTAAAATTTAGCAGATAAGGTCATTAAATACTTTGCAATAAGGAACATTAGCACACATGTAACATCAAGCAATGAAGATTCTACCAATGTAAACACAGGTTGAGAGGGAGGATTAGTGCACTTAATGGAAATTAATGAAAACTGAGAGCAAAAAATAAATTGAATCTTCTGTGCTCTACACACCAATGAATATATAATTAAACTTATTAGATTAAAAATCAAAATATAGCAAAAAATTGAGTGAACCTATTGGAAAGTTACTTGATGAAGCAACTAATCTTGAAATTATCCCTCATTTTTCAAAAGTGGATATTGGTGAGCTTTATATTAACTTGAGTAATGATATGGTGAAACATCTTCCTACAGATCAGTATTATTGCTATAAAATAGTTAAAGTTATTTAAAGAATGGTTATGAAATTGACCCTGTTAACATAGGCAGTTAATTAATAAAAGCCAATAGAATTTCTAAATGCACACTCAGTAAGATCTGATATCATCTATATCTGTATTGACGATAAATAGAGGGGGGGGGGGGGAACTTGACTATTTTTTTATAAAGCAAAAACCTTACTTTTTTAGAAATTTTTACCACTTTTAAAAGTAAATAAAAAAATTTTTTTCTAATTTTCTGATAGCTAAAATATTTATTTTTATTTTTATAACAGATTTAAACATTTAATCTTACCTTTTTTAATTACGTAAATAAAAACTGGATTTTCAAAGTTGTGCATAGAAACCTTAGGTAGGCAAACAAATTTATAAATTTAGTAAGTGTATTAATTTCAAATTCACAATCAGTTAAATTTCTTTCATTTGTATTAATAAAAATTAATGAAGTTTCAGAACTTTCAATTTCAATTGTCTTGCCAAATTTATTATAATTTCTATCAGATTTATACTTTTTTGTGTGTGTGTATGTGCGTGCATAGATATATATATATATATATATATATATATATATATATATATATATATATATATATATATATATATATATATATATATATATATATATATATATATATATATATATATATATACATATATATAAATATATATATATATATATATATATATATATATATATATATATATATATATATATATATATATATATATATATATATATATACAGGATGCAGCAAATGAAGTGTAACTAAATAAACACACTCTTAAATTTTTATTACAAAAAATATTTATCCTTAAATATTTATACTTAAAAATAATATCCTTAAGCAAAAACATTGTGAAAAGGTGGAATTTTAAAAATACAAATTTGTTGTTCAATATGTCCAGTTTTGGCTTTAATTTTTTTATCAAGTGATAAATGAATCGTTTGCAGCACATATGAGAGCTTGCGAATTTTTAGCCTAATCCCAAAAGAAGACTTTTAATGAGTCCTAACTTTTATAATTTTTAGAACATACTTTGGCTTCTAGAATGCCTCAAAAAAAAAATCCATGGGATTCGCATCTGGTGAGTTTGACAGCCATTTTTGGGAGGAAATAAACCATGGAACATTTACACTCAATTTTGATTCACCAATTTTGATTCACTAAGCTTTGTGTGATCATGCCGAGTTCTGTTAAAAAGTCCATGGTCTGTTACCAAAAAGATAGTGTACCCATGGCTTTAAAACAGCTTCCAGGACTGAATCTCGATAAATATTGTATTAATTACCCATTAATTAAGATCCCAGAATCCATAAAAATCATTGGAGAGGACCTATCAGAAGTCACTGCAGCCTGTACCATTACTTGAGGAGGTGAATGACAGTTAGTGCCTCTAAGATTCATATGGCCACTAAAAGTATGACACAAATATTTAGATTTATATCTGATCTTTCTAGAAGCTAAACAAGATATTTTTGTTTGTTCACACTTATTGAACCATATCAAGAGCAGTAAAAATTTCTTTTGACAACCCCCATAGCACTTTTTCATAGCGCCCATTTCAATTATGATTTCCAATTATAGTTTGATACACAAATATTATGTTTATTTTGAATGTTTTAATTAGATTTTCCATCTAAATAAAGTACAATGACCCTTCATGTTTAAATTCTATGGCACTTAAAACATTTAAAATAAACAGCTTATTCAACTTTTCCTAACTTTTTGATAAAACTGAACATTATTGATAGACTACAACCCATATTACATGCATGTAAAGATGGTTAGAGATCAATTGCTGGAACCTGTATGATAATATATAAATATATATATATATATATATATATATATATATATATATATATACATATATATATAAAAACACATATATATAAATAGATATATACATACATATGTACATATATATATATATATATATATATATATATATATATATATATATATATATATATATATATATATATATATATATATATATATATATATATCTTATTCTGCTGATTTAGGTGAGCAGTTTGATGTCATACTGAAATAGCCTGATGCTAGGGGCTTCAGTACATACATTGACTGACAAACAGTCTGACTCGCAGTGGAGTGTTGCTACATCGACTGAGGGTTTGGCAAGGAGCAGCAATCATTTCATTCATTATTCTTTGTTTTAAGTCATATCGATTTAGATAAGCAAAAAAAGCTTATATACATATATGTATATATATATATATACATATATACATACATGTATATATATATATATATATATATATATATATATATATATAGATATATATATTTATATATACATATATATATATATATATCGGAAAAATTGTGGACACTGAAAAATTATGTTT
>NC_088923.1:44935000-45047500 GCF_038396675.1 Hydra vulgaris | reverse complement strand
CTTAAATCCAATAGAAAATTTGTGGTATATTTTGGGCAGAAAAATTGGTGACAGAGCATTTAGACGACTTGAAAAAAGCTATAATGAGTGCATGGGATAATATAACACCAGAAGAGACCCAAAATTTGAGCAACCTAATGCCAAATTGTCTAGCTGAGGTCATCAAGGCCAAAGGGGCCCAGCTTGATATTAATTTCCATGGAATTTGATATATACATACATGGTTCTCACAAGCAACTTGGTTGAATTTTTCAAAATTTTATTGGATTTAGGGGGAGCACAAGACCCTTGAACACTTACTGGGTCCCTAATATTATTAAAAAAAAAAGTTTTTCAAAAGATTGTCATGTTGGGTTTCAAAACAAGCGTATTTATACAAAAACTTCAGAAATAACAATAATTTTATAAAAAAATTATTATTCAAGATTTTTTTGGGAATAATTATCAAAAAATGCACTTTTTCCATTTTTAGTTATAAAAGCTCATATATATATATATATATATATATATATATATATATATATATATATATATATATATATATATATATATATATATATATATATACATATATATACACCTCTGAGCTTTTCCAATCTTAACCATCTTCACTCATCTCTGACTTGGAACTATAATATCAGCACATATACTCATAAAACTAAAACGCTAACCAAAAAGCCGAATTATAGACGAGGTAATTACATAAAAATCACTCAAAATCTTGATTTAATCAACTGGGTAATATTTACAAAGATCTGAAGATTGAGTAAATGGACTCAAAGTTTTGCCATGCTTACTTAAATCTAATTAAATTACACATTCCTATGTTTAAAGAACGAACAAAGATCCAATCTGGTTTAAAACATTCAGCTCGGCTGATAAATCAAATGCTATTATTGAGTTTAAACAAATCTCAAAAGAAGTTAAAAAACAATTCAACTATCAGTAAGAAACTACGAAAAAGATCTCCTATCCAAATGCAAGTCTAATCCAAAACTTTTGTACTCATACTTAAATGCTCAAAATAAAACGAAATTTAAAATCGAATCAATAAAAATCCAATCTGGCGAAGTTACTTTCAACTAACAACAAATTACAAAAACGGCTAAATGAACACTTTTATTCAGTTTTCGATAAAAATTGTTTGAATATTGATCATCCATTCTCAATTTTCAAATCAAGAACATCAAACATCTGCTAATTTAATCAATCTTCTCTCTCAATTTTAATAACTAATGCGCAGCTACAAAATCTCGACTCACGCAAGACTCCTGGTGGCGACAACATCCACCCTCAACCACTACGCAAGTCTCATTCCAGATTCTCTGAAGTGATTCTTCTGATCTTTATTCATACCCTTCAAAATGGTACTCTTCCCATTTCTTGGAAATCAGCCAACATCACTTCGATTTTAAAAAATAGAAACAAACAAATAGCTTTAAATTATCGACAAATCTCCCTCACATTTGTACCTTGCAAGATAATGGAACTTATAATTAAAGTAGTAATGATGAAACACCTTATCGATAACAATCTTCTCATTTCGGCACAGCACAGCTTTGTTCCCAAAAAATCATGCTTAACGAATTTGATAGAATCAATAGAAATTATCTCACAAACGCTAAATTTTTTTTTTTTAATTTACCTCCCCAAGGCCAAGAAGGCCACTACAGATGAGGAGGCAACTTGTGGTTATAACCCTCTCTGCACTCTATAACTCCGAAACACAAACCTTGACAAACAAGGCTGCTGCGCAGAAAAATAAGTTGCGCGGTACTACCAGGGAAGTGGTGGGAATCAAACTCAGAACCTCTCGCTTATAAAGCGAGCATTCTACCACTTCACCACTACCGCATGAATGAAGGTAATGTAGCAGTTTTGCCTAACTACCGTCCCATTAGTCTTCTTGCTATCATAAGCAAGGTTTTTGAATCTTTAATTAATAAATTTAATTAATAAATGATGAGAAGCCAACACTCTCTGATTGCTTGGTGGGGTCATTTGAGTTTGAAAAGGATCTCACTTCTGCTACAGCACGGGTCTCACAGTGACTGGTGAACTTTAATTCAGATAAACTCAATTTTTTTCAGCCTTGTTATTGCTATTGCAATAATTTTGATCTTCCTATATTTATGATCTGTAATGTACTCAATGAGTCATCTACCCTTCATCTTCTAGGATTAATTCTTACTTCTGATCTTTCTTGGAAACCATATATCAAATCCGTTGTAAATTTAGCATCTGCTAAGGTTGCATCTCTTTATCAAGCTCAATACTCTCTTACTCTGGATTTTATTCTCTATCTTTATAAATCTCAAATCTGGCCTTGTATGGAATACTGTTGCCATATCTGGGGCGGATCTTCTAATGATGCCCTTTCTCTTTTAGACAAGGTGCAAAAATGCATTGTAAACATAGTTAGACCTGCTCATGCAGCCAACCTCCAACCATTATCACATTGTAATAATATTGCTTCTCTTTCTCTTTTCTACAGATACTATAATGGGCACTGCTTTAAAGAGCTAGCTCTCTTGTGCCATCTACTAAAATTCACTCTCGTGTTACTCGTCATTCAATAAGGTCTCATCCTTTTTCTGTGACTGTTCCTATGTGCTCTAAAAACTCTTATTCCTCTAGTTTTTTCCCTCAAACATCAGTTCTTTGGAATTAGCTTCCTTAACCTTGCTTTCCTGATTCATATAATTTGCAAAGTCGTCTGTCAACCGTTATCTTGTTCTACAATCTTCATCTTTTCTCTTCCAGTAACTTCCAACTCTAATTAGTGGTTGCTTGCAGCCTTGTTAAAAGCAAAGATATTTAAAGAAAAAAAAAAAGATGTTATACAGGTTAAAGATTAAAAATCCGGACAATTTTAAATTTGACAGCATTTTTTTGTTTTTAAATTCTATTATGCGAAATTCAAACATTAATCAAAACAAACATTGTACTCTCGGGAAAAAAAATTAAAATTGCAAATTTAGCACATCATGTCAAAGGAATATGACCGTAGAGTTGCAGTGGTTGAGTCCCTCCGCGCTGGGCACTCTGTCCCAGAGATTATAAAATGGTTTGGCATCCCAAAAAGCACTGTTTATGATATTGTAAAGAGGTTTAATGATGGTGCAGAGTCTGTAGAACGAAAAGAAAAGACTGCTCACAAACCAATCAGGAATAAGGCCTTCATCAGCAGAGTACAGAAGTTGATCAACAAAAACCCTAGCACCTCCATCAGGAAACTGAGCAAAGATATAAATGTGTCTCATTACACCATGAGAAAAGTGATCTGTGATGACCTTAGGTACAAGTCCTATGTCCTGAAAGTCAGGCAGATGCTGTCTGCTTCAATGAAGGAGAAGAGAGTGGCTAAGTGTTTCGTTCTTTTAGCATCAATAAAACATGAAGCTGCCTGTAAACTTCGTTTTTTCAGTGATGAGAAAATTTTTACTGTGGATGCCAAAGTGAACAGAAGAAATGACAGATGGTTGGCTCAAGACCCAGAAGATGTCCTAGTGATTGGTCAGACAAAATTTCCAGCCTCTGTCCATGTCTTTATGTCTGTTTCCAGCACAGGCCATGTCATGCCTCCACACTTCTTCCTGAAGGGCCAAAATGTCGACAAAGAAGTCTACTTGGACCTTCTGATTAAGGTGGTGAAACCTTGGATGGACAAGTGTTCCAATGGTAGGCCATATGTGTTTCAGCAAGACTCAGCTCCTGCTCATAACTCCAATTTGGTGCAGGGTTGGCTTAAAGAGAATCACCCTATGTTCTGGTCGAAGCACTTTTGGCTTCCAAACTCACCAGATCTCAATCCATTGGACTATTATGTCTGGGACACTTTGGAACGTGAGACCAATAAATCAAGTCACAACACTGTTGAATCTCTAAAACGAGCAATTACTACTGCAGCTGCCAACATGTTGGCCGATGAGGTGGAGCACCCCTGCTCCAGGTGCAGGAAGCGTATCGAGCAAGTCATTGAAGCTAAAGGCAGCTGGATTGAGTGAAATGAAAGCTCTTATATGTGTACATTACTGTTTAAAATTTCAGAAATATAGCTTTGAAACTAATACTTTTATTGTAATTTTTATTTTGTGTCAAAAAAGTCTGGATTTCGAGCATCCACCCTGTATTCTTAGATTTACCTCAGCCTTTGATCTTGTCCATCATAACTCTCTTCTAATTAAATTCAGTGCATATGTGCAAAGGAAATGGGTCTTTTACAAAATTTCTTCAGTTTTGTCCCTGCATGTTACAAAACTGGTCTTATACGTTGCTTGATTGATCGAACATATAAAATTAACAACACGTGGTTTGGATTTGATAAGGATATAAAAAATCTTTCTTTAGTTTTAAAAAATAATCAATATTCGCAAAAAGTTATTGACACTGAAATTAAATTATATGTTGAAAAGAAAATTAATCCACCTGTTATAAATACTGTTGATAATACTAATATAAGATATTTTAAGCTTCCATTTATTGGATTTTACTCAAATTTCACTAAAACTAAAATTGATAAAATCATTAAAAAGTATTGTAAAAATGTAATAATCAAATTTATATTCACAACCGATAAATTAAAAAACAATTTTTGCATAAAAGATCCACTTCCTAAGATGCTTAAATCTAATGTTGTCTACAAAAATTTTCTTGTGCTGGCTGTAACGCCAGTTATATTAGAGAAACCTCCAGACATTTGACAACACGGATAAATAAGCACCTTACGAGTAACAAGCAATCACATATTTTTAAACATTTAAATACATCCATTAATTGTAAAACACTAACTAATTAAGATTGCTTTCAGATTTTAGATACTGCCTCTACCATTAACAAATTAAAAATAAAAGAAGCACTTCATATTAAATGGGAAAATCCTTCTTTAAATAAACAAACATCTCATTATATTATAAATTTATCTAACTTACTATATTATTATTATTATTAATATTTTAATATTAGGAAGTTTATTTTGTCATAATTTGTAATATAATTTTTAATTGGTTTGTAACAAGTTTATTTGTCCGTTAATTTTTCTCTGTATTGTCTTCAGTTTTTAAATTTATTTACCAGAGTTATAATTGTAAATTAAATCTTTTGAAAATGTAGTAAGACTGCGAAACATGTCAAGAATAAAAAATATTGTGATTTTTATTAAAATTTTTACAAATATATATATATATAAAAATTAGTAAAAAACACTTATCTAACTTTTATCTTCTATTTTAAGTTTCACCGTTGCTGGATCATCAGGAAGAGTTCTCTTCCTGAGGACTTTTCCTGATGATCCAGCAATGGTGAAACTTAAAGTAGAAGATAAAAGTTAGATAAGTGTTTTTTACTAATTTATTTATTTTTGCTCTGTTCTTTAAGAACATTGAGCACTCTATTTGTAAAATACACTGACATAATTTAGATATATATATATATATATATATATATATATATATATTATATATATATATATATATATATATATATATATATATATATATATATATATATATATATATATATATATATATGCATATAAACAATATATACAAAAAATATGCGTTGGACATTGTTGCCACTTGGACCATTCTTGATACCTGCTAAATGGGGGCAACTAATCATTGTTTATTTTTTTAGTAAAAACAAACAATGGTTGGTTGCCCCTTCCAACCCCCCTTCCCAGCAGGTCTCAAAAAACAGTTTGCCGTGTGTGTGTATACATGTTTACCAAATGTTTGTATGTGTGTGTACACATGTTTGTATGTGTGTGTGTATACATGTTTGTCAAAGTTCAATACGGAAATTAACTTACCCAGATATATTTCTGGAAATATCTAAAGGATTCACATCCAGAAAACGATGGAACCTAATAAATGAAACACTCAAATTAAAAAGTATTTAATCAAACTGAATTGTGATAAAAATTCATAAAATTTATAAATTTATAAAAAATAAAAGTAAAACCTAATAACAATCACAGACTAAAGCTAACAATTTCAGACTTTACAGATTTGCTTCTAATAACTGTGCAGTTTATATTTTGGTGAAGCATCTTTTATTTGTCAATGTTTACAGTTAATAGTTAGGTTAAAGTTTTTACAAACGACTACGTTAAATTTATACTACTATATTATTGAGCTTATTTTTTCCTTCGTACAGCTTTCTTGAAAAAAAAAATATATATATATTTTTATATATACATATATATATATATATATATATATATATATATATATATATATATATATATATATATATATATATATATATATATATAATATATATATATATATATATATATATTTATATATATATTTATATATTTATATATATATATATATATATATGAATACATATATATATATATATATATACATATACATATATATATATATATATATATATATATATATATATATATATATATATATATATATTTACATGTCAACATTTACTGACAAAAGTCAGTAAATGTTGACATCAATACTGCTAATTGGGTACTAGCGCATTATTTTGGTGAATATATCTGGTATTTATTACCTGGTAAGGTGATATATACCAGATATATCTGACTATATATCTGTCAGCTGTTTACATAAAGCTGGCAATTATTTCAAATAGTCAAAAACACCAGATAGCCATTGGTATCCAGTTAGTTATATTATTGCCACATTACATGAGTCTGACCTCCAAAACACAAGAGGGTTTTACTCCTATCTAATAAAAAAGAAGATTAAATAATTTATACTGTATTGTTTTGAATTAGCAACTAATTATCAATTAAAAAGTAAGAAACAAACCTAATAATTTAAGTGGTTTCTAACAAGTTTTGACTTTTTCCTTTATTAATCATTATTTATTTTTCTTATAGAAGTTATTATATTTTTGAAGCACCCTGATGTTCATGTACATTCTTGATATATTATAAAAATCTTATTAAAAATTGTTCATCATTAACTTTGTAAAAAACCAAAGGTCTTTGACTTTGAGATATAACACTTCTTAGTTGTGTAAATTATGTTTAAGTATCACTATTTAACAATAATACTGGGTTTTAATTAGTTATTGCCCCTTTACTTGCCCCTTTATTAACCTACCCAGGTTAAAAAAATTATAAGTTTAACCATATTTTGTTAACATAAAAATAAATTAAAAAACAAGACCAGAATTTTTTTTATTAATAAGAAGATTTAATGTCCCTGGCAAAACTCTGGGCCAATGCAGCTGCACTCCTTGCATTTTATGCCTATTTCAGTCGATGTAGCAGCACTCCTTGCATGTTCTGCCTTTTTCAGTCAATGTTTGTACACTCCTCACCAGGGTTGCGATCAAATACATTTGATCAAATACAAATACAAAAATGTTAATTCCAGATTTCTAAATACAAATTCAAATATAAATATATGCAATCAGCATTTTCCTAATACAAATAAAATGGAACCCAAAGTTAGCTAAAGTCAATGCAAGTTACACCCCGTTGCCCTCTATTTATTAAATGAAAATGAACAGCTTAAAGAAAAATCATTTTGCTTCATGTCAGAAGATAATGAGCATGATATGGGTTTTGTGTATGAAGTTCAGACACAAATAGTTGATTATTTAAAATAAAACCATCCTAATATTTCAAAGAACCTTTATTTTTAGATGGTTGTGCAGCACAGTACACTGTTTCCATAAAGATGATTTTGACATTGATGCAGAGTGGACATTTTTTGCTACAAGCCATGTTAAGTCACCATGTGATGATATTGGTGGCACTGCAAAATGATTAACTGCAAATGCAAGTCTACAAATGCGTATAAATGACCAGATATTGAATTGAAAGGATTTCTTTTTTCATGATTAAAATGAGAGACATAATTAGGCACCACTTTGAAAAAGGTTTACAGCTAAGTGGAACAATTCCTGGAACTAGGAACTATCATTAATTTAACCCAGAATCTATAGTTACTGTTACCTTTAAATGAACAAGTGAAGATTTTAGTATAACAGGTATATTTTCTTTTTCTGGTATTTGAAGTACTAAACTAAATCAGCAAACTAACATCATTACATTAAAATTTGTGAATTTATTCAGTGTAAATATGATACGTTTTATTGGATTGGTATGATAAATGAAATTGACAATATTGAGCAACATGCTATGGCAACATATATGCACATGCACAGTCCTTTTAAAAAACTTTTCTGGCCATCTAGAGCAGATGAATGTCAGATTCTGATTACCAATATAATATGTATCATGGATGCACCTATAACAACAACTGGACGTATGTATACTTTGCCATTGACGCACCTAAGCAAATCTTAACACAATCTTCCCACTTTATATTTTTGTATTTTACTTTGTAAATAGTTAAATAAAAGCAGAACAAGTACAAACTAAAAAATTTTCAGAAAAAAACTCAGAAGATCTCCTATTTTCTTCACAAAGTTATGGTCTGTCAAAAATTTTAAAAATCTTATTTAAGCTCTGAGTTCTTTTGGTCTATTTGATTCAAATGTAACTTTTAAACCAATTTGTCAATCAAGCTGAAATTTTTAGAATGTTTTTTTTTTTTTAAATAAAAACAGTGGGTTGTCAAAATCTGAAGAAAATATGATGTGGTATGTTACAACGGAGCACCTTTGAAAAACTAGATAATTTGCTAAATTTTTGAAGTTTGTTTCCTATGACATGACTCTGTATCTGAAAGGGTAGATAAGGATGATTTGGATGCGCAGAACATGAACATACAGATGATTGGGTATCAGCATTTAGACAGCTAGCAGCTTAAACAGAAAAAAGTAGAGATAGAAGTAGGAAAATATGGGGAGAGTGTGTTACACGTGACAGAAAAAAGTATGTATATTTGAAAAGCAACAAGAAAAACATGCAACTTGTTTAAGTGTAGAAACAAGGATGCTAAAGCATAAACCATAAACATATTTTTTTATTTTTTTATTTAAATTTTGCTAATCAAACTAAACTTTAAATTGATTGACTTTTGCTAGGAAGTTGCTTAGCTCAAAAAGTTATTGAATTAATAATAAATAATTATTACCTGTTAAAAATAAATATTATTGATGTGTTTAATCTTATGCTTTTTTGATGAAATGATAATTAAATATGATTATAAAAAGTAATCTTTAATTATGTACTAAAAAATTTAATATATAAACCTTAGGTTAATTTATATATTAAAAATAAAAATTGTACTACAAAATAGATAAGAAAAATGTATTTTCCTTAGTATTATTTTTTTATCATAGATAAAAAGTACTGTGAAAATAAAAAAAAATTATAAAAAATCATAATAAGGGGGTCCAAAATTAACTGTTTTTGGATTTTTTGTAGTTCGCTATTTCTTAATTAATTTTATACTGATTTTGAATTACTTATTAATTTTTTTTATTTTAAATATTTAGTCTTTTACTTCAATTTCAATAAAAGTGATTATTTTGACAAAACAATCAATTGTTAAATTAAAAGAAATCATAATTATTATAACAGTATAATCCATGGTAAATATTTTTATTTTTATTTTATCAATAAAATATGTGATCATGATTTCTTCTCTGACAATTAAGCAGTCAATCTTATTTATTAAAAATTTCTAAAAGATAATTTATCGTTGACTTCATTAAAGACAAGTACAAAAGCAATCCTGAGTAAAAGCAACTTTTTGTGATTTTTGTCAACGACTGGGAGATTTCTAAAGATATTTATTGATTTTGATTCATTTGTTTACTAGTTTATGATTTATTAATTTACTAGATTGTTTTTTTACCTAGTTTGTTGCAAAATTTTTCATTTTAATCGTTATTTAAATTCAGTTTACAATATTAATAGCAAAGTATTTCCTAGTGAAAGTTGAAAAAAAAGTATAAAAATTATTTTCTTTTGTTAGATGTAATAATTTTTGGAAAAATAACTAATTTGAAACTTTAATTAATTTCTTAGACTTGAACACAGCATTGGTTAGGCTAATAAAGTCATAACACATGCTTCTCTTTAGTGTAAACATTTATTCCAGTTTATAGGTATTTCATGGATAAATTATATCTAAAATAAGATTCAGATCACTTAACAATAACACTTAATAAGTGATGAAATCATAATTAGCTTGCGTTTAAATTGAAAAAAGAGAAACAAACATGTATAACCTTGAAATTTTTTAACATTTTTGATGCAATAATAAAGCTTTCAATATCATTAAACTAATTATATTAAGATCATCTTACCTAAAATTGGACATAACAAATTCGAAAGCAGTTTTGAAATTCTCATCTTTCTTCTAAATAATAACATATTTATATACAAAAAAACTGGGGGAAAAAAATATAAATGTGTTAAGAACCAAAAATTAATTTGAATCTTTCATCCCAAAATAAGTTTTCTGGGGTATGTGATGCATAGATAAATGGTCACATTGCACAGTGGTCCAGAACCATGGCATAAATACCAAAAAAAAATTATTTTATCATTGAAACCATGTTTAAATTGAATTGTATATGTTATGTAAAGACCAAAATTAAATTTTAATTTTAAACAAAAACATTTCTGATAACTTGTTTAAAGGAAAATATGAGAATCAATATTGAGCCTTAAATAATGGTTGCATGTTATACTCTCCCAAGAAGTGTATTATTAAAGCTTAAAAAGCCAAAAATTAATGATAATTTTTTCATGCAAACACAGATGAAAAGAAACAATCAGTGGCATTTTGAAAAAAAAAAAAATTCAGAAAAAGCAAAAAAATACACTTAGGTATTTTGCACTGCAAACCCATGAGAAATACCGTAAGGAAAACATTTTATTGATACTCTAAGAAGTGGAAGCTCTGGTACCTCCAATCAAGGAAACTCAGCAAGAAGGGCATTGAGAAGCCAAAAAATATTTGCTGAAATACTTAGAGTGGGTCAAGGTCTTGCTTAAAGATTCTGCATTATCTTTTGTGTATTATCCTGTAAAAATGTAATTGATCAAGATAAACTTAAAGTATATTGCAAAATATCACATTTTAAATGGTATCCAATGCCTGCTAGAGCTCCCAAAGTGATTGATTATTCATCACCATTCAACACCTTACTAGTTGCTGTATTGATAATATGTATTCTAAAAAGATTTCCTTTATCAGGAGTAATTTGTAAAAACCGACATGCTTATAATAGTGTTTAAATATATATATATATATATATATATATATATATATATATATATATATATATATATATATATATATATATATATATATAATAATCATAATAATAATAATAAAGTTAAGCTGTTACAATTGTTTTACCAATTGCGGAACAGAATAACAGAAAAGCGTTGTGACAGCTATACTGTTACTTAATTCAAGTGTATAATTTATTTAAATTAATGTTTTTAAAAAGTTTTGTCTTAAGATAAATTCTTTGCAATAGTTTGTTGCATCTAGTCTATTCTTGAATTGATCGATTGAGTCAGCTTAAAAAACCAATTGAGGTAAACCATTCCAAGTCTCCACTATATAATTTGTATAAAAGTTAAAACATATTTTGCTTTTACCATAGGTTGTGTTGAGTTTAAAACTGTGACTGCGCAGATCGTAATTGTTTTTGTTATATACAATAACCGAGTTATTATGATTAATCCAATTAACTATATCATGCCTATTTAGAACTTGGTACTGTTATATTATATCTCTGCGTAAACGTCATTCTTCCAAACTTGTTAGTTGTAATATTTCTTGTCTCTTTTCATATGGTACTTTTTTAGAGCTGGAACTAACTTAAATGCGCATCTTTGAACTTTTTATAATTTTTTCATGTCCTGCTTGAGGTAAGGAGACCATACTTGTACATTTCCACTTGTGAAGCCCATTTTAAATTGGAACATATCATAATACCAAGGTCACGTTCTATATTTGACTCATCTAATACATGGTAATAATCTGTATCTTTATCATGCATTGTACATATATGTTTGGGGTTGTCATTACCAATGTGCATAATTTTACATATATTATCGTTGAACTTTGTAAGCCACACCGAAGACCATGTCATATTTTTATTGATATTATTTTGAAGTTATTTTGTATCTTCTGGATTCTTAATGACATTAACTATTTTGCTATCATCAGCATATAATTTAATAGCATTTTCAATGTTGTCAGGTAAATCATTAATGAATAAAAGAAATAATAAGGGTCCTAACACTGATCCTTGTGGTACACAACTATCTACACCCACCCAACTAGATACATGTTCACCCATTAATATTCATTGTAGTCGATTAGTTAGAAAATCTTGTATCCATGTTAATAATTTTCCTTTTATACCATAGGGTTCAAGCTTCTTGATAAGATGTTTCCGTGGCACTTTATCAAAAGCTTTTGCAAAATCAGTGTATAAAATATCAATTGAATACCCTTTTTCGTATGCATCTGTAATTATATATATGGTTTCTAAAAGATTTGTAGTACAACTTTTATTTGTTCTAAAGCCATGCTGATTTTTATTTAAAACCTTGTTCCATTGAAGATATTGCATTAGTTTGTCACAAATTATTGATTCTAGAATTTTACATGGAATTGAGGTCAACAATATCGGTCTATTATTTGTTGCATCTGTTTTATCTTCTTTTTTGTGTAGCGGTGTTATATTGGCTAATTTCCATATAATTGGTACTTTATTTTCATACATAGATTTTTTGAATATTAATTCTAGTGGTAAACTTAAGCTTCTATAACATTTATTCAATATGTATGGACTGACACTATCAATTCCAATAGCTTTATGCACATTTAGTTGTTTCAATTTTTTCTCAATGACTTTTCTCGTAATTTCTTCTTCTATGTTCTACTCCATAATTTAATTTGATTTATACATTTGTACTTCCTGGATTTGGTATATTTGTACCATCTTCTTTTACGAATACTGAATGAAAGTATTTGTTTAAAGCATTAGCAATATCGTAACCATTTGTTAATTGAATACCATTTGTATTAGCTACTTTACTTATTTTTGATTATATTTTGTTATTTCAACTACATTACCATAAAATAACTTTGGATTTTGTTTGGATACTTTAGCAAATTTTCTTTCATAAGCAATATGATGTTCTTTTACTCTACTTTTATTAATTTATTAATTTGTTTGTAATTGTTGTTTAATTCTTGCCATTTGAAATTATTTGATACAAGCTTTAACCACAAAGTTGTCTCCTTATTTATCAATTCTTATAATTCTTTATCGATCCATGGCTTTATATTATCATGCTTACTTTGTCTTTTTGGTATGTAACTTTCACATGCTTTGTGGTATAATTCTAAAAAAAATTTATTGCATTTATTTATATCTTTATTTTTAAATATATTGTCCCATTTTATTGAATTGAAGTAATTTTCCATTTCTTCATATTTTCCATTTTTATAATTTAATGTTGATTTACCTTTGCTTATTTTAAACGAATTATCACTTGCTATAAAGTATTGCCACTCTAATACATGGTGAGCATTGTACATACTTCCTAAGGTTGGGTTATGTTTAATGAATTCTATAGGATCAGGTGATTCTGTAAAAACTAGATCTAATGTGGTTGTTGCTACATATGAACCATTATTAAAAGTTGATTTTGTTACACATTGGTAAATATAATTATCGTTATTAGTGTCTAGAAATTTTATTGATAGGTGCTTGTTGATTTTAATTGTTCCTATACTATATATATTATATATATATATATATATATATATATATATATATATATATATATATATATATATATATATATATATATATATATATACATATATATATAAATATATATATATATATATATATATATATATATATATATAATATATATAATATATAATATATAATATATATATATATATATATATATATATATATATATATATATATATATATATATATATATATATATATATATATGTATATATATATATATATATATATATATATAATATATATAATATATAATATATAATATATAATATATAATATATATATATATATATATATATATATATATATATATATATATATATATATATATATATGTATATATATATATATATATATATATATATATATATATATATATATATATATATATATATATATATATATATAATGCAAATTTTTTTAATTGATGCATAAACAAATACACATTCTTACAATCAATAACTTGCTATAAGATTGAACAGTTTTTTTGTTTTTATTTGTTGATTAATTTGTAAAGATTACCTTAAGATTTAAAGTTTGAAAAATGAGCTCTTCAGTGTAATCGTCAATAATGCTTTTTTTCAATGTTATTGGAGCCATTTATCAATTTTTATAAAAAGTCATGATAAACTCCTCGAGAATAAAATATAAAGTTATGCCCATGACATTTTGATATTTCTGTTTTGTTTTGAGAAACATTAAAACACGTTACTGTTGTTTATGTTTCTTGTACAATCCAACCGGATAGGGACTACTGCAAACCCGTGCGAAATACCGTAAGGAATTTTTTTTTAATTTTGCAACAACCTCGTAGTTGTATTTATTGGATTTAAAAAAACGTCTTTTGAAAGTTCAAAAGACTTTTTAGCACTAAATGCCGGCTGGGTAGTTTAAAATATATCAGTTAAAAGTATATAAAACAAAATATAAATAATGGGCATAAAAACTCTTAAGGTGGTAGACCACTATTAAAAATTGAAAAAATCATTTTTTCAATTTCAAAGTTTTTAAGTAATATAATCCTCGTAGATTACGAATTTCATATTAGTTTTATATAAAAATAAAGCTAACTCTATGAAAAATCAGTTTTTAATAATGCGGTTTAGGCATTTTCATAAATTTGTCCGTAGCAACGGATTGTTTATTCCGTTGCTATGTAGCAAAAAAGGAAGTTATCCAACAAAATACCTATAAATTAAGACAAAAAAACTTCATTTGTGGTGACTGCTACTCTAAAACTTCTTTTTGTTTATTATTAAATGCTTTTGGTGCAGTGTGTTACATGGTTTTTAACGGATTTCTTCAGTAAATGTCTAATTACTTTACAACAACCACAACTTTCTTCGGTTAATTTTCTGTCTTCTATACTTTATTTAAATAATAACTGAAATAATGGGAAATAAAGATAAAACAAATAAAAACGCAGACTCTTCAGAAGAAACCAACATAAATCATCAAACGTTGTAGCTGAAAAAAATCTATCTAATTTAGAAGAATTACAATTCAAATGTAGCTCTGCAAAAAAAAAAATGAAGATATTGTCATCCTGTCAATTGTCACTTTTTATTTATTTACTACAAATAAATATTTAATTAAGTTGATAAGAGTTAAAATTGAAACTAAATCGCAAACCAAAAGAAAAACTTTTTTTTTCATGTGTTTTTTTTAAATGTGTTTTTCTCAGTTCTTTAAAATTCACGACTTTGCGGTAATTATCTCTTGATTCTCTTAACTGATTTTCATAAAATTTTCAGGAGTTGTTCCTTTAGTTATTATGGATGTCCCCTACCACTTTTATTGCATTATGATAACTCGATAAAAAGATATTAAAGTTCAAATATGGTCAAAAATGCCCTTTTTTTGTTTTCAAAGTGTTTTTTTTATTTAAAAAAAAACTTTAATGTTTTTCTTTTGTTTTGGTACAGGATCTTTTTCATTATATTAAAAGCAAGTCTGAAAAATTTCAAGTTGATACCATACATTTTCGGGACCAAATTTCTTAAGCCATTTAATAATCAAAAAAAAAAAATTGTCATTAAAATGTAAATTTTAATCAACTTTAAATTAACAAAATTTAAAGAAAAATCGAGTTTATCATTTTGCAGAGAGGCTCGGAGAAAATTTGGATTACAAGTTTAAGAAGAAATGTGAGATTACTATTAGGACCTAAACTTTTTTTTGTTTGGTAGACTTTTTATAAGATTTAATACCTCATTTACAATAATGGAGCTACAAAAATATTATAATACAAAAACAAGCAAGGAGTTGTTAATATACCGCATTTTGCTCAATGATGGTTTAGTAGAAACTTTTCCGAACGACGCAGTAGCTTTCAGAATTTACCTCAGCCTAATGATGGCAAATCGCACAGGAGAAAGAAGTTTCTCGCAGTTAAAGCGTATAAAAAATAAATGCCGTACTAGAATTAATCAAGAGCAGCTCGACATGCTTTCTTTAGTGTGTATTGAAAGTGAGGTGACAACACTCATTTGATGACATTGTTGAACAATTTGCCAGACAAAAATCAAAAAAATGTTACTTTAATTTTTAATACTTTAATTTTTAATGACTGAAATATTAAATGCTACATGCCTATCACTTTTTCTTTAGTCAAAATGGCCCCCAAATTATATGTGCCTGCGGCTCCAGGTACCCTAAATCCTCCCCTGATTATTTGTATTGTTGAGGTTATTTGGTTATCCCCTGGTTATTTGTATGAGTTGGTTGAGGTTATCCCCAGGTTATTTGTATTGTTGTTATCCCCCGGTTATTTGTATGAGTTGGTTGAGGTTATCCCCTGATTATTTGTATTGTTGAGGTTATTGGTAAAAAAGGTGTATGTAGTGTGATTTTCAAGAAAAGTTTCCGTAAATTGCTAATTTTATTTCTGTACCATTTAAATTTAATGAAAATTTGAGTTTCAGCGTTTTGATTATTTGCTTTTATTTTTTATACATCCTGTTTTTAGCAGATATTCATTTAAGAATTCCACTGGTAATCCAACGCTATTGTTTTAGTTTAATTTGTTTTGGACTTTTTTTTAACGATACGTGTTGATTGAGAATTTTGCTGAAAGTATTTAAGAAAATGTTCAGGAATTCATAGACATATATTACTTTTTAAATTTCTATTTTTCAGACTGCATTAGAGATATCCTAAATGAATTTTTGTTTGTCAAAGTTTTGGAAGGTTCATTTGAAAGCTATTACCTCGGTTCTTTTAGGAGGAGTACAAAAAACTAAAATGTTACAATTGAAAATTGTGAAATGAAGGACACATTGGCTGAACTGGAAGATTGAAGTCGACAAAATAACCTCTGGTTTAATGGTTTCCTAGATAGAAAAATGGTAAGGAAACAAAAGTTAAATTCAAAAATATTTAAATGGTGAACTTGGATTCAAAAAAACTATAAACATTTAAAGAGCCTAGAATGGTGGAAAAAACCCGGTCATACATGGAAAAATAAAACAACTATGGTAAAATGAGGTTAATTGGGTCAGCCGTAAAACTTGGGGTTACCTTAATCAAATTTTGAGGTCTTAAATAATGGGTAATAATGGCTTTTAATATATACGGTGTTAACTCTACAGTAATGGTAAGTAAGCATATTGTTTGTTTTAATGCACTTTCGTCACAAAATCTTAGCAACACTACAATAAAATAATTCGTAGTTGTTAACACTAAAGTTGAATAAAATTTTATAAGGTTAAACTTAATTAAATATTTTTTACAGTAGCATAATAAGAGCATTATATCAAATTTACTAGTGCTAATATTTATAACACATGTTGCAATATTAACGGGTGATAACTAAAAAATGAGAATTTTCATGTCGGACTATAATAAAAACAAATTTTCAGAAAATAAAAATTATGCTTATTTTAATTGAAGGTACATCACTTATTTTGAACAAAAAATTATTGAACATTCAAATATGGTCCATCATCAGCAGTTCGACGAGTTTTTTCAGGATGTTGGAAAAGGAGAATTTTACAGCATTTATATCGATTTGACGAATGCCTCTTTTGATTTGGGTAATGAATTGTTTGCAATTCTTAGCTCTCCAGTTATTTTTGTATACTAATAAACTCAAATATCCAAAAAATCTTCAATTGGGTGACACTGAGACAAGTTCGTCGGATTGCGGCTTTTTGGTACATTTGGAATGTTTTGGCTTTCCAAGAAGACTTGTGTTTTTTTGGCACAATGCGATGATGCTTTATCCGGTCAAATCAAGTAATTGCCATCTGAATGATATTTTTGAAGAAATGAAATCAATATTTTCTTCTAATATTGATTTTGGTATACATCTTGATTAATAGCCAAACCACTTGGCTTAAACAATGGCTCGGAAATTCCCCTCTCAGATATGGCAATGAACAGCATCACTTTCTGCTAAAACTTGTGTTTATATTTGTATTTTAATTTTGTAGGTGTTGTAGAACTTTTACCTGCATAATATTGATTATTTCCTGGAACTTGCGTTTTAGAGAGGGGGAAGTAACTTTTGTCATCCAAACAAAACATTTTCCAAAGTAATATCGGGTCATCAAGCTGCATTGAGATTTCACGGTAAAAATTTGTTGCTCAGTGTATTTCAGTGCTCTTGTTTTTTTCGGCAGACTATTCCTTGTTTTTTCAACAATTTGCAGATATAAGGCTGCGTACACTTGAACTTTTCTGCAGCATTTCGTTGACTTATTGAATTATTGTTGTTGAAAGCACCGTGAAGCAAACTAAGTCCTTTCTTGTTTATTATTTTAGCTGGTCTTCCACAACCACTTTTACGAATGGTAAAAGTGGTTGTGGAAGACCAGCTAAAATAATGAAAACGCCTTTTTCCGAGACTTATTTATTTTATTTTATTTATCGGAAAACTCGTTTAAAAAGTCTCGCTTTAGTGTCACTCTTTTAAGATTGATATGGGTAAAAACAGTTCAAAATTTAATTTGTCATATGCTCAAGATGTTTGGTAACTATTAACAACAGTTTTAACAATAAATTTTAATTTTAGATTTTCATTGCTGAGATCTAAAAAATGTATAATAAATTGATTTTTTTAAATTAGTTTACTTATAAGTTTAGTTTAAAAACTAAAAAGATTCCACTAGATTCCATGGTAGTTTTAATATTTTCCCATTAATAGATATATATGAAGGCAGAAAAAATAAAAATCATTTGCCCCAACTTGCCCCAATTAAAAAAAGACCTCTTTTTTTTTTTGTTTTTGTTTTTTATTAAAACTTGCTTATAAAGTAGCGAACAATAGTTCGTTGCTTACATTCATCACACAAATAATACATTTAGTTCCTATTAGTAAAAAATATGCAAATATATCGAATTATGCAACATTTGATGGCATAGTGCATGTTTTTAAATTAAAACTTGCGTATAAAAGAACTAAAAATTACAAACACAATTAACAATTACAAGTAACAAACAATTACAAATAACAAAAACAAACAGGAATTGATAATTTCATGATAATTTACTCGAAGCTCTTGTTCGTAAGTTTTGTAGACTGGAGGGCCTATACTATGAAAATAGTGACAAACCTGAAATGATAAATCTAAAGAAAACTCTAATAATATTTAAATGTAAATTCCGATCAAAGATGCAAAAACATTCACGACTTTGCAGCAGATTCAAGTAGGAAGTGCAAAAACTGGGAAGATTTAGGTGATAGAAGCAAAAGATCGTTAAAAATCTAGTTTAAAAGCCTAAATAATAAAAATTATCTTGTTTAAGGTTGCCCAATTGGCTAAACTTCCTGCTGAAGCATTGGCAGAAGCTTCAATAAAAAAAGCCACTAAAGTTCCTAACAAAAAAGACTTCGTTGTTCTAATGAAAAGTGCTACAAATTCTGAAAAAGTTAAAAACACGGATATAAATTTTCCGGTAAAAATGAAAACCGAAGATGCCTTGAGGTAAAAAATTCAGTGTGACCTTTCTGATGAACAGTATCAAATTATTAAAACTTTTATCAATAATACATAATGCAGGTATTCATCCTTCACTTCATGAAATTAAGAATGAGCGACATAAATGTTATCTCGAGAGTTTAGTTGTGACAGAAACATCTGCTTCAACTCCTCTACAAGGTATGTTTAATCATTCTCTGACAAGGATATTACCTTTTACGGAACGCCAAGACTCTATGAGAATGTTTGCTGAAATTGGGGGGAGATTTAAAGGTCTACTTCACTTAGTGACTGGAGGCATCATCAAAACCACCTTTAAAGTGACAACCCAAACCAAAAAATTTTTTTTCTAGTGTTAACATTAAAAAAGGTAATCTTCTAACATTAAAAAGTTAAAAAGAAGTATAATATGATAATATTTACCCTTAGTATTTTGTTGCAAAACCTTTTTTTTGAACAACTGCTTCGCAACGCCGATTCATTGATTCAACAAGGCGTTGTCTTTTTTCCTCTTGTTGAATAGCTATCCATAACTGCTGAGCATTAGTTGGATTAGCAGCAAAAACTGCTTTTTTACTGTCTCCCCATAAGTTTTCAATGGAATTTAGGTCGGGTGAGTGAGCCATTCCATAGGCCACTCCATAACCTCAATCTCATTGACCTGAAATCAATCCTTAACCTTACAATACCCTACTGGCATTTGTTATTTAAATTACGTTCTAAATGTCTTGTAAACGTTTTTTAAACGTCTTTTAAACGTTCTTTACGGAAGAATGTTTAGAAAACGTTTAAAAGACATTTAAAATACATTTACAAAGTAACTTTTAAAAACAAATGCCGGCTGCGAAGTGTGTTTCGAGTCGTTAGAAGACTAATTTTTGCGGCTAATCTTCAACAGCATAGGGCAGCATAACATTGTTGAGAGTGTCGACATGATACCATTATTCTTACAAATTGGTTCATGATACCATTATTCTTACAAATAGGCCCGACACCATTATATGAGGTGTAGCCAAAAAAAATGACTTTGGCTCCACCATGTTTCACAGACTTAATGGCATATTTTTTCGTAAACTCTGTATTAGCTGGACGTCTTACATATCGTTATATACCTGTACCTCCATAAAGAACAACTTTTGATTGATCGGTCCATAATATATTGCTCCACTTTTTGATGGGCCAATTCAGATGTTGCTTTGCGAACTGCAAACGTTTGGCGGTATGTTTTTTTGTCAACAAGGAAACCTTTCGTGGGCTGTATGCATATAAACTATTTTCTTTTAAGCGCCTACGAACAGTTATTTCACTCAAATGTAATTCAAGATCATCTTTAACTTGCTTGGCCGATGAAAATGGTTTGCTTTTAACATATCTTACAATTCCTCGTACTTCTTCAGTAGTCTTACGTTTTCGGTAGTTTTATATAATAATTGAAGTTATACTTACTTTCCCTGTAAAAAATACGAAATTTTTTTTAAAACTTTATAAACTTAGTTTTAAATCAATACAACCACTGCATGGGCGGATCTAGGGTATCGCCACTGATGCGCATGCATCAGTCTATTTGCACCGCTAAATTTAAGTATATTTCTTTTTCGATTTAGATCAGATTCTAATTTCTACTTTAACATTTTTTCATAATAAAATGTTAAAGTAGAAATTAGAATCTGATATTCACAAAAAATGTAAAATTTGTTTAAAACTCGTAAAAAGTTATTAAATCTAAAATCGATTTTATTTGATCTCTATAATTACTTACTCGTTACTTAGACAAAATGTCCTGCGTTTTGGAGCACCTGATGCAATTGTTCTTCACTAAATACAAATGTAATTGGTTAAAGACGAAATATTATAGGCTTTAACCAATCGTATTTGTACATTTAAAAAAAAATTTTCTATCACTTTTTAGCAAGTCATGCAATTGTACAGGGTGCGTAAAAAGTTTTAGGCCATTTTTCTGTAATGTTTTAAACAAGGTAGACGAACTTTTTACGCACCCTATGCAGTTTTTCAGATTTTACATAATGTAACCCCATTTGTAAACAATGTTTGTATTGTTATATAGGAAAAATGTCTCAACTCAGACCCGCTATTATTCGATTGTTTGAGCAAGGAAGAAGAGTGAAAGAAATCATCCAACTTCTAAAAATCAAACATCACCAAACTGTATTCAAAGTCATTATAGCGATATCAAGAAACTGGGAGCTATGAAGACAGACGGAGAAATGGACGTCCTAGGACTGCCAACACTTCAGCTAACCAGAATAAGATCTTAGGTCGAATCAAAAGAAACCCACGAAAACAGTAGAACTCAACAAGAAAAATGGCCAAAGCTATTGGAATTTCTGAAGGGTCAGTCCGAAATATTCTGAAAGGAGCTGAATTAAAAGCCAGGAAATATGTTACATCTCAATTACTTACAGAAGAGATGAAACGAAAACGTTTGAACCGATGCAGGAAGCTTCTGAAACGTTTTGATGCTGGGAGACACCGAAAAATTCTGTTTTGTGATGAGAAATGGTTCGATGTTGAGCAAGCTCATAACAATCAAAATGACAGAAGTTGGTCTAGAGAACCCCTGACGTTCAAAAGTAATCTTTTCCCATCAACAGAAGCCACAGCAAATGATGGTCTGGGAAGGAATCACCCACAATGGTAAAAAAACTCTCACAAAGCTATACAGACTTAAACTTGGTTGAAAGAGAACTTTCCCGATTTTATCAAAGTTGACACTAGCTCTCAGAGACAGATTAGAGAATGGCCATCAAACACACCAAACTTGAATTCGTTGGACTACTCGCTTTGGAGTATTCTAGAGACCAAAGCTTGCATGAAACCCCATCGATCAATTAAAGAGTTAAAAAAAGACCTGATTAAAGCCTGAAAAGAAATCCCAATGGAAACGATTGCTAAAGCTATGGATGATTTTCCTAAGAGGTTAAAAAAGTGCATCCAGGTAGAGGGAGGACATTTTGAGAATATGTAAATAACTATGTCTGACGAACTGTGTACATAAATTCATAATCTGTGTACATACAAGATTGTTTTGCAAATAAAATATACTGTGTTTTGTAAATGAAATACTGTGATGATACCAAATATCATCCTGATATTGGGGAACCTTCTACACAAATAGTTGGAAGAGGTAACTTCATAGAACTTTTAAAATTTTGTGTTGATGCTGGTGATCAAATTTTAGCTGATCATCTTTTTTCAAGTCCAAAAAATGCAACCTATATATCAAAAATTACCCAAAACCAACTTATTGATTCTTATGGGAAAACAATTGAGGTACTTTTAATTAAAAATGTTAAGCATTCAATTTTTTTCTCAACTCTTTGTTGCAGTTGACTGTTCAAATACTGAAAAAAATGTCACTGGTTTTAAGATATGTTAATTCAAATAATGAGGTTTACGAGGATTTTTTGAGATTTATTGGTTACAAGACTGGTACATCTGGTCTTAGTCTATCTCTAAATTTACTTAACATTTATTGGTTACAAGACTGGTACATCTAGAGATTTATTGGTTACAAGACTGGTACATCTGGTCTTAGTCTATCTCTAAATTTACTTAACACACTTCAAAAGACTTTTTGAACTTGATATTCAAAATTTTTGAGGCCAAAGGTATGATGGTGCAGAATTTATGGCAGGTGAATATAAAGGAGTTGCTTCTTGAATAAAAGCTCTTAATCATAATGCTTTTTTTGTTCATTGTGCTAGCCAGAGACTTAGTTTAGCAGCTGCATGCCAAGTTCAATAAGTTAAAAATCTTTGCCAAGTAAAAGAAGTTTTTTATTTTTCTAACTTTTCTCCTAATCGTAGCAACTGTCTCCAAAAGTATTTAAGTCTAGACCAGGAAAAAATTGTATATACTTTTCGAACAAGAAGGATTCAAAAGCTGAGAGATTTTAATGTTTTTTTTGATAATTTTATAGTTGCTATTCATGCTACAGAGGAAATGGGATTAAATGAATCAAAGAAATACAACAGTGAAACTGCTTACAAGTCTTCTTCTTTTTTAAGATTATTAACAGACTTCTCTTTTATTGTAAGTTTAGTTATAACAAAACAGTTAATGGATTTTTTTTATGCAATTACTGTAACTCTTCAAACAAAATCTTTTGACATATCCACACAGTGTTTTGAAATAGCTAATCTAAAAAATCTGTTATAAGAAATAAAATAAAAACTGATATACATCACACTGAAAGGTAAACGATTGCTTTTAGTTTGGCTTTTGATTTTAGTCTTGATATCGAAGATGTGAGACCTAGATTGTGTATTTTCCAGGTTTACCGGGATAATTATCCAACAAATACAGTTTGTGACTACTTTAAACATAGCATAACTTCTTCTTTAATTGAACATCTTATTAATGAGCTAGATAATAGGTTTCCAGACAACGGTATGTTTGTTTATAAAGGTCTTGCAGCAGTTCCTTCAACTGTACTGTACAGAATACAAGTTAAGAAACTATGGAAAACTGATTTTTAAGAATTTTTAAATTTCTGTTCATCTGATATGCCTCATTTTACTTGGCCTTTAAATTACTGGTAATTTGAAGGCCATTGACATAAGAGGTAATATCCAAATATAAGAAAATTGTTTATTTATATATTAGAGAGAGAGAGACTCTATAAGCCTATATTTATTTTATATTAATTGAACTTCAATAAAAAAATTAGTTGAAAAATAAATTCTTATCAAGAAAAGTATAGAATCCAGAAATGGAGGGTTAACCTTTATAGTTATACTATTACTTAATTAACTTAATACTACTTTACATTATTAAATAAGCTAATATTACTATACGTTACGTGCATACGTATATATATATAATTCACGTATATACGTATATGCGTATATATATATATATATATATATATAATTCACTTTTTTTGAATATTCCTAATATATATATATATATATATATATATATATATATATATATATATATATATACATATATATATATATATATATATATATATATACATATATATATATATATATATATATATATATATATATATATATATATATATATATATATATATATATATATATATATATATATATATATATATATATATATCTATATATATATATATATATATATATATATATATATATATATATATATATATATATGTATTTATATATATATATATATTTATTAGGAATATTCAAAAAAAGTGAATTTTCAAATCTAAAAAACCATACCCCCTAAATTTGGGGCAAATATATAAAAAATGAGCCTCACAAAGTTTGAGCGCTGTCCGTTCACTTTTGACCCCCCCCCCTCAAGCTAATAATTTAGGGGAAAATTGACCGAAAAGTGGTCGTTTTCGGGCGTCTTGAGGGAGGGGCAATTTTTTTTTTTTTTCAAATTTTTTTTCTGCCATATATATATAGGCCTATATTTTTGTTTAAAAATATATGGTTTTTTCCTTACTTCTCAAAAATCTATGTTTGGTGATATTGAAAATCATGAAAATTGGTATTTTTTAAAATATACTTTCTGTTATGCCTAATGTTATATACATATATTTTCGTGTAAATTCTGATAGTTTAAGACTTTGAATTTTTCTAACAAATACAGATTAGTATATACAATAAACATTAAAAATGAGTGAAGCACAACTTAGGTCAATGAAAAAGGAACTTTTTATTATAAAAGAGGCAAAACCAGCTATATCAGGTATAAACATTTTTATTAATATTGGAATTATAATGAGTCATTAGTTGCTAAAAAATTTATTTTATTTATAAAATATAAATTTTTCTATCTAGATATACAACTTCCAACAGGCTTGGATATACTTCAACATTTAATATATAACCAACAATGTCGATCTGTATCAATATCAAGTATTACTGCTTAAGTATTACTTCCCCCTAAAAAAAATTTTTCTAGATGTTCGGAGAGTTGTTGTGAATGTATTTTGTCTAAAATCAAGAGACCCTGGGTTAAAGCTGGATTTGATGTGTTAACTGATTTAAGTTTAGTTAAAAAACTTTTTAAATTGCATAAGTCCTATTCCAACTTGAAAAAAAATGCAAAAAGGGGAAATAGTGGTGATTTGGCTAAACAAAACGAGTTTGAGATTGAAATAAAAAAACTTTTTTGGGCTGGTAATTCTAATCTCAAAGACACAATCAGTAAAGATAAAAAAGGATCACTAAAAGACAAGATTGAAAATCTAAAATTTCTTGAAGATCAGGAAAATGAAAGAAAGGCATCATGTGACTGAATTAAGAATGCTTTCCTTTTTGAAATTAGTGACCAATGAAGAAACTAGTAGACCTGATAATCCTCTTTTCAAAAAGCTTAAAAATATTTTTGAAGAACCTAATTTTAACTATAATTCAGTTCTACTGTTACGGTTTGATTGGAATAAGGTTAAAAGCAGTTTTTTAGAAAAGGCAGCTATGAAGTCATTAACATTTTGCGAAACATACGTTAGTAAACCAGGTATTATAAGAGATGATAGAAGTGAGCTTGCAGAATTAGTTGTCACGTACTTATCTTCTATAACACATAAAGTAATAAAAACTGGTGCTATTCATCATGCAAGATTTTTAGGAAAAGCAATTTATTATCTAAAGCTTCGGCTTTTATCCAATCAACTTACGTTTGTTCAGGAAAATAATAAACTGAAAATTGAAATTAAGCTTATTACAGAATTTATTGTTTGCTTTTATGCAAAATGGTATCTACAATCTGAGGATGTCATCAAAGCTCCTTTTCTTGACATTACAGTCATACATCAAATGCATCTGTACAAGAAGGTATGTACAAACCCAATAGCTGTTGATGCTGTATTAGAGTCTCAGTATAAACACTGTTGGTATTTGGATTCAACAATGATACCTTTAGCTTTGCTAGATGATGAGTTAGCATCAGAGAAGAAGGCAAAAATTGCATCAGCAATTCTGTCATTTGATATGCCTAGCTCTGACTATTATAAGCCTGAGAATAAAGTAAAGCAAGATATCAAGGAAATTTATAAAATGAATACAAAAATTGGGAAAAAACCACCATCCTTGTCTGCCTTGGTTAATGTCTTTTCTTACCTGATTTTTGACATGATTGGGTTTGATAAGCAACGAGTTCAAGACTGGCTCTCACTTCCACCAAACTATTGGCATACTCAGTCATGCTTCAAAAGCTTTCAATAATATGCTGAAACTTTGATTTTTGTAAATGACCATTCAGAACGGTCAATAGGTATGATGGGGCAGTATATTCATAGATATTCTGATGAAACTGAAAAGCACAACAGATTGCTAACTGTGGACAAAGTTCGATCTGTATACAGATCACAAGTACAAAAATCCGGTACAATTTCAAAGATTAAGTTTAATGATGGACTTGGTGTGATGCGAAAAAAGATAAAGAGTTAAACTTGATTATTATTAGATTTGTAATTTTTTTTCTGTTATAAAACTTGAATATAAATTTATAATTTTATTTATTCTTGCTCATTTTGATTTTTCAATATAGATAAATAGTGTTTTTTTCAATATAGATAAACAACATGGCTGAGGTCACAACCAACAACTGTTCATTCTTTCTGGCAAAATGAAGTTGGTTGCTCCCTCTGGTATGTCTTTGGAATAGTTAGAGAGGCCTTGTGTGTATATGTTAATACACACAAGGCTTATAAATATATATATATATATATATATATATATATATATATATATATATATATATATATATATATATATATATATATATATATATATATATATATATATATATATATATATATATAAATCTAACATTAACTATAAAAATTCTGATTTTCATGATTTTCAATACCACCAAACATAGATTTTTGAGAAGTAGGAAAAAAACCATATATTTCTAAACAAAAATATAGGCCTATATACATATGGCAGAAAAAAAAATTTGAAAAAAAAAAAATTACCCCTCCCTCAAGGCGCCCGAAAATTACCACTTTTCGGTCAATTTTCCCCTAAATTTTTAACTTTGATAAAAAAGCTTCGTATTTTATATATTAAATTTGCAGTCAGGGCAATTAAATGTGTTAGGCAAAATGAATACTTGGTCTGACATAATTTTTACGAATCAATCGAAAAAACGGATTTGAATTTCATAATATTTTTAAGCAACAAAAAATTATTGTAATACAATGATTAGATGCCAAACTGTTTTATGATAGTAATATTCTGCCACAGTAGTTCTCTCATATCGCCACCATAATCGCATTCTTCTTTAAAGTTTATCGTTTCGTTTCTTTAATGCTTTCATCCACTATTACACTAATTTTAAAAATTAATGATAAACATTTAAATAATATAATATTTATAGCATATATATTTACAAAGTTTAAATAAAAATATTTATTGATAATATTATTTAGAGTGTAAAATGCAGCGTGCCATACCATGCCATATCTTGCAATTAACTAACAAACACTAGGCAAACAAAAACACACGTACAAATCGCAAGCTCAATACAGTATATAAATCGTTATACGAGATATAACGAAGATACCCATAGCCAGATTGAAGTAGAGACCCAGGGCAGGACAATTAATTATTCTCATAGTTTTTTGTTACAAAAATAACATAAATAAAAAACAAAATAAACATAACATATATAATAAATACAAAAATAAATAATGGAGAACTGAAGCCTCTATGACACCATGAATAACGGTGTTTCAACTTCTTCAGTTGCCATCATCTAGTTTTAAAGTTTGTTCAGTTTTTCTTTTAACCAGGCATCCTCCAGGGAATCTAAAACCAAGTTATTTTACGGTTAATGTTTGATTTTACTAATTAGGTATGACATAAATAGACTTGTAAACAACAATAATACAACATGACTACTATGTAACCATTTAAAATTTAAAAACTTGACTCGAGTTAACATAACATCAAACTCTTAAATCAGTTGGTGAGGGTTTAATATCTTTTACATAACTTAATAAATGCAAAAGTAATCAATATCAATAACATTTTGATTATATCTAACTAAACAATAACCGTTTTAGGCAGCATTATTACTTGAAAATAATTATTTGTTATAATTTAAACATATTGAAAAAAATTAAAAACAATTGCAGCTTGACCACAATAAATTTTGTATTAAAATCATTTTCACAATTAATATTTACAATTATAAACAAGTGTTGAGTAATATATTTTAATATATGTAATAGCTATATTCATGATTATTCAAACATAACGTACTTAAACTATCGTGAACAAAAATTTGTTGTTTAATTCCATGTTGTCTTTAAGTTACATTATGTGATTATATATTAAATTTATTTCACAGCAAATTCTAAAAAATATACAACACCCTAATAAATTGGTTTAAAAAATCATTATAAAAAGATAACTTGTGACAATGGCAGCATGTATTGATGACAATACATGCTGCCATTAAACTATTAAAAATTGACTACTGAAATAATATTGCATGAATAACATACACACTTTACCATGCATATATATATTATTACTAGTAATTATTATTCTACTAATCAACAGATAAATGAAAATAAAAATAAAAACAAACTACCATTGAGTTACCAAATGAAGTTTATGTGAAAAATCCTTCAAATATTCCAAATCATGTCAAACTACTGTGTATGTAGTTTTTAAAAAGTTTTTTATCATATATATTCATAAACTTTTAATGAAAATAATGTAAAACAAATTATTCTTGATCTAAAAATATGTGCTATAATAATACCATTCATATATCCTAGCAATTCACAGTCCATCTTCTAATCACAGAATTTATCTATTCACAGAAGCCCAGGTCAATAATAGGAAAAACCTGTATATCTTACAAATTCTATATATTTTTAATATACATAAATAATTTTATTTATTTTATCAAACTCTGTAAACTAATAGTTTGAGATATTAAAGCTCAGGAAAAATAAATCTTTCCTGAACTTTCTGAAACAAAAATATTCAAAATAATGTTGTCAGATAAAGTGCAAACTTACTAGATTTAGATGAACTATTTCATGGGAGAATTTACATAACTTTCGTGTGTTAAAAACTAACATTTCTTAATTAAACTAACATTTCTTAACACAAGCCAACTCTCAAAACAAAACATAGATACTATTGAACCTCTTAAAAAAATTTAATAAAGTTTTATACAATAATAACATTTAAAAAAATGTATTACCAAAAAAATTTGATATCTTTTTTATAACTTTGTAAATAAATAAATTATATATGACTATATAATATAATAACGCATTGAAAATTGACTTACTATAGCAAGTGCAAATACAAAAACATTCATGATTATTCAAACATCCAGTTTTTCAATATTTAATATCAAAACTACATTTTCAATTTTATATTGCACTAAAGAAGCATTTTATGATTGTATATTTAATTTATTTCACAATATATTCTAAAAAAATTTATAAAACATCCTGTGATAATTAATTTAAAAAAATATTAAAACCTAAAAACTCAACATTTAGACCAAATTTGTTTCTTAAACAAATGTCTGAATATTGCTATTAAAATACACTTTTTTTATTACGGAATAAAGATCGATCAATATGTAAAATAGACGCAATAAACTGTGGAGACACCACGTCTTTTTAAAAGTGTTTCTTATCTTATTTTTCAAAAACTTTTATTGAAAACAATACCGATGAAACCGTTCTTGAAAAAAAATACACGCTACCATTATACTATTCACAGAAGTCCCTTACCAATCCAACTTTTATCTATACCAAGTTTATTGCAAATAAAATATGCAAATACATACATAAAATGAAAAAATGAACTTGAAAATCAATTCAAAATAATTTTAAATAAAAATTTTATTTAAAAGTATTATTTTGCAAAGAACTATTCTGTGACGCCTTTTAATCTATTTTCCCCCTTTTTGGACAATCACTATCACGATCCTGTGAATTAGTAAACCTCTTTGATAGTTCTGCCTCAATTTGCTTTTTATTTGCATCTTGAGTAGTTTCATTGACTTTCACCCTATCTAAAAAAAATATTTTTTCAATTTTAGAAAATAATAGCTTTAAGTACACATATTAGATATAATTGTATGTAATTACTAAATAAATTTAGATAACAAAAAAAGTCATGACTTGTTGGTTTGAAAAAAACCAATGCCAACCCACCAAAAAGTTATAAGTTTCTGCTCACAAATTGGAATTGTATTGATTTTGACCATTTCAGGGTCAAAATCAAAACAAATGAAAGAGGGCAAGCTAAATTTTACAATGTATTATAATGCATATATATATATATATATATATATATATATATATATATATATATATATATATATATATATATATATATATATATATATATATATATATATATATATATATATATATATGATATAGTATGTTGGAAATATTTAAGACAAGACGCCATCCGTCCGAGGTGAAAAAAAGGTAAAAAACGAGAAACCGGTCTAAAAAAATCCGAGAAAGTGAAAAAAACCGAGAAATCGAGCGAAAAAAAAAGGAACCGAGAACAAAAAAAAAGGTCCCGAGTAAATAGTCGAGAAAAAAAAGGTCCTGACTCAATAGAACGACGTTACGCGCATGCGCAGATGTAAAATTTTATTAATGAAGCGTGACAAAAAGTATATAAAGAGTGAAAAAAAATGAAATGGGTTCATAACGAATGGAATCGAAAAACAAACCGTTACAACAATTTCAATCTACATCGATAGTGGCACAAGTTCAACCTTATAAACCTGATCCTCTAATAGATAATGGTGGTACACACGACTCGCATGGGAATCATATTCGAAATTTTGAAGTGTATTAATAAAGCAAAAATAGTGACAACAATAACACTTTCGAGCTTGTTTATTGTTATTGTAGTGGGAGGATATTTATTTGGAGCGTTATTAGGAGTTTTTATATTACTTGGAACAATGTTGGGATTTTATATTTGTAATAAAAAAATAAAAAACGAATTGTAAAATTTTTTTATATATTATATATTATAAATATCATTTTCCAATTCTATTAATTCCGTAAGAAATTCCACCAGAGATAGCTCCACCCAAAAACAGCTTTACCAATGGTAGGTAGAAGAGCGCCAGTAAAGGAAGGTAAAACGACTTTAAATACCATTCCTAAAAGAGGTCCTAAAAACTTTCCACGCATTCGTCTTGTTCTATGTCTTTTATAATGTCTTTTTTTATGTCTTCTTTTATACATTTTTTTATCGTGGTATAAGAGATGATAATAAAGTGGGTGCTAAAACTGCAGCTAACAATGGAAGAAATTTACCACGCATGCGTTTTCTTAAATGTCTTCTTAAACGTTTTCTACCTGCGCCTTTTAACGGAGGTAAATAAACTCTTTCTCTTCCTCTTTTTCTATGCATTACGACATGTTTAAGGACGGTTAAAGTAAATTTATATTGTAAAGTCGTGTTTTTTTAACATGATCAAATTTAGTTTTTTGCATTTGTTTCTTTTAAGCTACATACCAAGGGTAAACTTTACATTTTCTTAAAGTGCTTGCTAAATTTCCTCCTCTTCTTAAGCGCTTTCTACCTGCGCCTTTTAAAGGAGGTAAATAAACTCTTCCCCTCCCTCTTTTTTTACATGAACTTTTTTTTATTTTACAAGCGGTGCAACATAATTTTTTACGCATTGCGTTGCTTTTGAAGATAATCCAAAGCGTAACCTCCTACGTTTGATTTTAATAAACGTTTAGCAAAATTTTTAACTTTGGTAAAAAAATTTTCCTTTCGCTCTATGATGACGTGCGCTACCTCTATGAAGACGACGAATATGACGACGGTGTCCGCTTCTTCTTGTACGCCTGCGAGCCATGAACACAACAAATAAAAAAACAAGATTTATGGTTTTTTAAGATTTTTTTAGAAATAAATAGTCGTTTACTTATAAAATAATAAATACAAATAGGGTTTCTTTAATAAAATTAAAAATGTTTTTATAACAAATTAAGACGATTTAAATTCTGTAGGAATATAGTTGAGTTCAGTGTCGTCTCCTGACTCAAGTTCTACAATTTGAGCTGGATATTGCAAATACATAACAAGTACTCCTTTAAAGTATTCTGTAAATTGTACATTGATTTGAAACGAATTATTTCCAGCAATGGTAGCAGGAGGTTTATCGTTGATAAAATTAAAATTGCTGGTGGTATCAATGACTAAAGGTTCTGTAGTGTTAGTAGTACTAAAGTATAATTTGGGATGTCTCAAAAAACTATCATCATCAGCATTATAAAAATCTGCAAAATTATTAATATTAAAAGTAGAAGGTGTATTTCCTTTAGACCAGGAAGCATAACTTCTCCAAATGGTCCATTGATCGTCTTGCTTTGTTAAATCGTATTCGGTAGTATCACCTGCTGAATTAACATATGTTCTTCTGTAATTATAAAGGGTGATTTTTTTAATCATGTTGCATGACATTTCAACCGGTGTAAAACAACTTTTGCTTAAATGATCGCTTTCTTTTTTTTGAATTAACAAAAAATATAATGCTGTGGGGTACAAGATCTGCTGTTTTTATACTTCCCAAATTGACAGTAACTTCTGCAACATTTTCTACATCGGTGACAACTTGTTCTTAGTGAGCAATACGTAGTAAAGTATACATTTCGTCTTTTTTACTGTTGAGATATAAAGATTTTTCCAAGGGTAAACTAGGTTTGAGTCTATACGTATTGCAATAAATCATTGGGTTTTTTATAGCCACTCCTACATTAGCAAGCGCTGTTATGTCTGCGTCTGCAATAGGTTATACCATTCTAATAGTTGATTCATATCATTTTCAATATAAAGTTCCAATCTAATTTGTTTATTTTTTCCAAAATATTCTTTCATTTGAAAAACTTCACATAATAAACTCAAAGGTACTCTAAATTTACAACCTTTTTCTCCAGTCATGAAAGCATTATATCTATCTCTTAGCGCTGTTTGATAACCAGCAGGTGCCACAGTGGCAGGTGCTGTTGCATTAAGAGGCCTAATGAGTCCATTAGGGTCTGCAGCTTGTATAATCGTTTTGGTTTCAGCAAAACTAATAGGGTTTGTATTATTTTCACTGTCTTCTGTTAAACCTAAACTAGGATTATTCATCAAATCTCTAAAAGCTTTCATATAACTCTTTTTAATCAGCATTGCTCTAAAACGATCATAAGAACGAATAATGATAGCGTTGTTTGCACAAGTAGTATTATTTTTTTGATAATTAGGATAAAATTTGATAGTTTTAAATAAGGCATGAATAAAGTTGTTGCAAAGACAGACTTTTTTTGCTAAGTCATCGTCTGTTACAGGTGTAAATCTTGTTTGCGTGTTCACATTTTTATAAAGAAATAAATCAAAACCTATATAATAATCTGGTAGATATGTCCATTCGTTAAGTATAATGGTAAAAGAAATTAAATTAGCCATGTCAGAAGTAAGATCATAAGAAAATTTTTGATTATTAACAGCAATGACTTCATCTTGAGCTTGAGCTGTTTGAAAACCAGGATATTTTTCATTTAATAGTGCTTTATATTCTGCGCTAATATTACCACTTGTTGCTTCTTGCAATAAACGATTTTCATGGTCGGCTTGTGCCAAAACATCTTCAATAGTAACATGACCGTTTGTATTGGGTGTATAACGATTGCCATCACCATCTCTCATATATTTAGCTAACGAACCCATTTTTTTTTGTTAAAATAAAAGAAAATAATTTTTTTTTCTATCTATTCATCTTCTGATTCTGAAGTGGTTTTTTTAAATGGTATTTTTTTATTTTTAACGTCTTTTAAAGCACGAGTGTAACCAAGTTCAATCAAACTTTTTTTGTTCAATTTTTTTTTCTTTTTTTCGTTATTCTGCATGAGTGGAATTGATAAAATGGCTCTTTGTTGAATAATGCAGTTTCTACATTAACCGTTTATTTTGTCAACTGCATTGACTTCTTGAAAGCATTGTGAACAAATGTGTAAAGGAGTTGATTTCATTTTAGGTTTTTTTTCAATAATTTCTTCTTCTTCTGAACTTTCGGTTTCAGATTCTGAATATTTTCGTTTTTTAGGTTTGGGTTTGATTTGTTCCTTTTTCTCCTATTCTTGGGAGGTTTTTCTTCTTGTACTTCTTCTTTTTTATTTTTTATTTTTTTAATTTCATCCAATTTGGATTTCATGTTTTCTAATTCAGATTTAGTAGAATATTGAGTGAGTTGATTTTGTAACTGTTGCATGTGATTTTTAATTTGATTGAATTGATCTTTAGGATTTATTTTTGATTCTTGCATCATTTTTTCTTCTAAATTGACTAAATTTTTATGATATCTTCCTTTGGCACAAAAGAGACTCATTTTTTTGTAAAAAATAGGAGTGAGAGAAAAAATAAATAACTTTCTTTTTTCTTTTTATTTTTCTTAATCATAATAAAAAATAAAAGACATTATTTTATACTAATCAAACTAGTTAATTGTAAAACGGAACCATTTGAATCTTTAAGGTAGGATTAAAAAAAACAGTAGAACTAAGATTATTAAAGGTAAGCGGTTCAGATTTTGAATTGAGAAACGACTATCTTGTTTGTTTCCAATCGTCTACATTGTTGATATCAAAGGTGGATAATTGTCCTTGAATAGAAGTATTACGATTTTTTGTAAAGTCAATATTGGTGGTGACTTGAGTAGGATTGGTGTAGTCTAATAAATTGAAAAAAGCAACAATACCGAGTACATAAATTTTGTTCATATACAATCCGCAATTTACAGCTTGATCGCATTTGATAAAAATGTAAGCGTCCGTAGTTGAAGGAAAATTGGAAACGGTGTTATTAAAATTACTAATTTGAACAAGAGAGCATCTTAAGAAAGCTAGTCTTTTTTTTTGAATTTTAAAATCTAGTGACATGGCGTTGGTCATATTTTGATCCACTTGCATAACAAAGGGATTGATTTGTTGAGTTAAACTGTATTGATCTCTTTGTAAAAGTAAAGTATAAGGTATAGGGTTGTTTCCAACAGGTTGATACATTTTTAAAATGATATTTTTTAATGACAAGCTGTCTGTCCAAGTTTGTATAATCGTACCGTCGCTCTTTTTTTGATAAATAAATTGAATGTTGAGCGAAGTGCAATAAAATACCAATTCTGTTGGATTATTTCCTTGTAAAATCGCTTTGACACTATTAAACCATGTTTTATAGTGTCAAGTCGGTGTAGTCGCTCTTTCAAAACTAGTTGTAGTGACAAGAGGTACTTTGATGGTATTTGAAAATAGAGGTTTGATTTGTTCGCAATAGATTAAAACTTCAATAAAAGTTTCTGCGTTATATTTAGCGATTAAAGCGCTATCGCTTGTCCATATTTTATAAATGTCATCAGGTAAGTTGGAAGGTAATACTTGAAAGGGAGTACCTTTTATTTCGGGATCGCCAATGATTCCGTTTGAGGAAACATAATTTATATCATAATCTGAATAGGAATTATGACTCATTTTAACATCCAACATGTTTCTCTTAAGGAATGTGCTCAATTTAATGGGTGACAATAATTTTCTTTGGAAGGAGGGTAAAGAAAAAAAGTATAATAATCTGAAGTTCCGTCTATAGGTTCGGGAATACATGAAGGTACACCCTTTGCTTTATTGGTAAGATATTTACTAAACATGTTAAAATCGGGTCCTGCATAAGTATAATCGGCAAAGGTCAAGTTGCTTAAATTGAGATTGAGTAAATTGTTTGTCACGTTTAAACTTTCGGTAAAAACATCCATCATTTTTAATTTTCTTTCAGGCCATATGACTTGATCAACGTTAAAAAAAAGTAAAGGCAAAGAAGCTAAAGGTATATTTTTCAAAGTATAACGATAATATTTTCTTTGCGATGTAAATTTAAAATAAATTTGATAAAAACTTGTTAATAATTCTACAGGTTCTGCTCCCAACTCGGATGATGTAACATATAGAATTTTGGTCGCCGTTTGTCCGCGAATACTTGCAAAAGCAGCTTTAACAATATCTGTAAATTGTGGTAGTACTATTTTTTCATTAGTATAAATTCCAGGTATAGCAGGGTTTTTAGTATCAAAATGATCATTCCAAATTTTCCATAAGGCGTTGATACGAACATTTTCTTTGTAGGGTGTGGCTTCAGGAGGTAAATTTCGGAGATCTGTTTCTAAATTATAAATATTGCCTTCTACTGGTATGACGTTGGTGTTGGTTATTATTTTTAGTAAAAAAAACGCAACTTTCCAGGGTACAATGTGTTTCATTTTTGATTTTGTGCTTTCTGCAATAGGTAAAAGGTTGTTAATAATAATATCTAAATCAACGCTGAGAATAATATCTGTAGTTAACGGTCTTGTAAATACGATTCCATCAACTAGACCTCCTCCGAAAGATAATGAGGGGTTTTTATAATTGGGTGTCAGCACGATATGAATAAATGGTCGAACAAAGATTTCTTCTATACCGTTTAGAATAATCTGTCTACTCGGGTGAAAGAGCTGCTTTTTTTTTTACTAGCGTGTGTATTCAATGAAAAATTGAATATGTTTTCGTATTGAGATAACAATGGATTATAATCAAATTGTAATAATTTGGTAAAATCTTCTACAATGTATGCACTTGTAGATGTTCTGTTTGAAAAAAAACCAAAATAAGATAAACCTGTGTCTTGTACGTATGAGGTTGAACTAGATCGAATAGATTGTAAAAAAGAAGGGTTACTTACATATTCGTTTCTTTTTTTATAATACCATAATAAATTATAGTTGGTTCTATTAGCAAATGGGGTGGTATTGACGTTGAATAAATTTTGTTGAACATTGTTGTTGGGATCTAAACTAAATTTTATCATAGGCATATCGACTACAGCTGTTTTGTATCTAAGTTCAGTTAAAGGATCGAATAAATATTTTAAATTAAAATATTTTGTTGATGAAATTTTACCCTCTTTATTATAATAACTTGAAAAAAAGTCTGAAAAATATAACACTATTTATTTTTGAATTATAAAGCTCCAAGTTTCTAATAAAAAAACCGTCTTGTCCGCTATTGGGTGTCATAACGCAAAAAAGTTTAACTCCACTTGTCGCATAAAAGGTCCACATATAACTCAAATGATCGCTACTCATGTTTTCCATATCTAATATGTCATAGCAAGGAAACGTGTCACTTGGTAAAGGTATATGATTGGTGTACAAGACAACATTTTCAGTAACAAGATAAAAATATTTTATGGGTCTTGTAGGATTAGCAATCATGTCGCTTTGAATATCGGATAACATTTTTTTTATAGCTGGTTTGGATTCCATTCTTAATCCGTAAGCGTTTTCAGAAAAAGATTTTCGTCTACTCGAGTTAAATTGGTAGGTACGCCGATACTGGCTAAATGTAAAATGGTGTTACTTTAAATGTGGGTTAGTCAATATCGTTAGGAGTTAACGGTAGACTAAAATCGTTCAAGACATTATAAGGCACGCTAGCTTCATTTTTATTTTTAATTTCACTAAAATAATACGTACTACAATCATATTTATTTACATCTAAAATATCGTCGAACGTTAAATTGTTCATTTTTTCATTTTTTCTTTTTTTCTTGCACTCTTTTCTTCAAAGGTTTTAAAAAAGTATTAACATATTCGCTAAAGTTTTTATAATAAATGTCTTTATCTTCTTCGTTAACAGGTAACAAATCTTCTCGTTTTACTTTAAAAGCCGTATTTAAATCGCCCACTATTCCCACTTTATAAATATAAACGGGTAAATAACCTTCTACTGAAGGGTTAGAGCGCTTAGAGACTTTGATAATAATCACTTTTTTGTTAGTGTCCCAATAGGGTTGATCACGAGTAGTCGATTTACTAAAAGTGTCTTTGGGATCTATTTTTTATTTTTTCAAATAACATTCGGTTCCAACGGAGAGAGGTTTGTATATTTTTAATTTTTCGTTTTTGTATTTTTTTTCTGTTCTTTTTCGTTGAGTTTTTGTTCCATGTCCTCGATATAAAAACTCCAATTGTTTTTTTGAAGTTCGCCTTGTTTTCTTAATTTTTGATAAAGTTGTTTTAAACGTCCTATGGTTGATTCGGCCAAGTAAGCTTTTCCATAATTTTTAGAACTAAAATGAACAATGTTTTGTTCATAACACTATTCTTCCATTTTGTTGTTAAATAACTCACCACCTTGATCAGTTTGAAAGTAGGTAAAAGTTTTATCGTCTCTTTTAACATCTTCAAAAATATGTTTAAAACTGCTCAGCACTTTATCGGCCGATTTTTTACTAGTGACTCTCAAATACACTCTTTTAGATACTCCATCTACCACAACTAAACAAAATTCGGGTCGATGAGGAGCAAAGTTTAAATTAAAACTGTTCATGTCGGCCAAATCAGCTTGAAAATGTTGCTGAGGTCTATCGTACGAATATTGATGTGTTTCGTAAACATAAGGTTTCCAAGGGGCTTGTTTTTTAGCGTTGATATCTGTTGTTTTTATAAAAAGCAAAGTAACGTGTGACCAAGCGGTGATGAGACGGTTCCATTTGGCATATATGGAACTCTCTGAAAGTGCTTTGAGTTGATCATAAAATTTCAAATCGGTTGGATTTTTTTTTAAAGTGTCCAATTGTAACAAAACTTTTTTAATTTTGGGTACGTCTGTCAAAGCAAACAAACGACTCGATAATTTGGTCAGTTGATCTTCTTCAAGGTTGTCAATAGCATCTCTCAAGACATTGTCCATTTTTTAAAAGTCGGAATATTTTGATATCAGAGCTTTTCGTTTTCTTTCTTCTATATTTGTAGATGACGATCTAGGAGTTGGTTTTTTTGCTCTTAATCCTTAACGACCACTTCTAGTTCACATTGTAGTTTCAGTACTAGCACTAGCAGTTGATGGTTCAACTGTAGTTTCAGTTGTTTCAGGTAAAGCAGTAGCTCCTAATAATGTGGGAGCAGTTTCAGGTTCAGTAGATGCAGTTGTTTCAATAGGTTCTTCTTCTTTTTTAGTTTCTATCGGACCTAAATAAGGATCGGATGCTCGTGTTTGTGGTTTTTTTTGGGTGTAGGAATTTCTAATAAGGAAGACCTTGTTAAAGGATGAGTGAATAAATTTCTTTTTTTTAAATGGGTAAGTAGTTTTAAAGCGTTGGCAAAACTTTCAATATTATTAGAATCCATTTCAAAACATTTTTTATAAGATATTAAAAGCGAATTTAAACGACCAAGTTGAGAATTATACATTGCACCCATTATCATCAACATTTGGAGTAAACTTTTTTCTTTGATTGTATTTTCTGTACTGTAAAATTGATTTGAATTGGATTTAATATGTTGCAATAATCCCAACACAACTCCTTTAGCACAAGTTTGTTCTACTTCTTCTTTTAATAGGGCCACATCTGTTACATCTCTAAAAGATAAAGAAGGTACAGTGTTGAAAAAAGTTTTGAACGTTAAATAGACCATAGTTTCTCCGATTGGTCTGTTGGCTAATGCGTTTTCTTTATAATTGTTTAACATTCGAACAAAAATATCTTTATTAGGTAGTAAATAACTGTTTACTTGAATATATTCTCTCAATATTTCAAATTTATCACCTCAAAACATTTTGCCATATTGTATACATCTTTGTTGAATAATGTCTTTTGTTTGTGTTAATATTTCAAAAGCTCTCTATCCACCAAAACTTTTATCGCTTAGAGATTCGCTTTCTATAAAACTAGAAGTCATAACAGTGAAAGGATCTCGAGCTAGAGCACTAGCATATATACCTTCGGAGGTTAATTTAGTTTCGTTTCAGAAGGGTATGTTGTATTTTTTAATAAAACTCCATAATTTGGCAAAAGTCAGTTGTCTTATTTGGTAATAATCGGCTACTATTCTCATGTTAGCTACAGAATGAGAAGAAGTTAGTAAAGTTAAAAATTCGTTAGCATAATAGGAACATTGTTTTAGATCGTTTATTTTTTCAAAGGCAAAGTTGCTAACATTGTTAATAACACTAGCTATGGATTCTTCTACATCTACGACATTGGCTTGATATAAAATATAAATTTTTAAATTGTTTAGAGTGGCTTTTTCGTTTCTCGGTTTGTAAACGCATAAAGAAATTTGATGTGATCCAAACCGATAATTGACTTGATTTTTACACATGTCAACGAGATGTTTAGGTAAGTTAGGAATTTTTTTTACAGATTCATTTTTATAAAGCTGTTTTAGAATTTCACTCGCATTGGCTGTTTCGTGAAAAATTAAAAATTTATTAAGAGGTGTCAAAGTATAAATTTTTTTATGAGCCGATGGAATAGTATTTAAAGTAGTAGAACGCGGTAAAGTGTTTAATCTAGATTGAATAGAGGAAGGAGGCGTAGTAGTAAGAGAGTTGTCTTAAATAAAAAATCTTTTTAAATTTTTCATCATTCTTAAAGATTCGCTTATGTTTCTTTGATCAATTTGTTCATTGAATTCACTTTGTTTATTCAAATTTAAAAAGCTTTTAAAAGCGTAAGCATCTCCTCCTACGTTGAGGTTTTCCATTTTTCTTGATTGCTGAATAAACTTGTAGCTATATCACTGTCGAGCATAGTGTCTAGAGGTAACAAAGCATTTAAATTTTGTTGAAAGCTCACTTCACCAGCAATTTGATTTTCGAGATTGATGGGATCGGCATAATTGAGAGAAGAAGGTAAATCATATCTTTTAATAATCTCAGACACATTTGAGGTGTTTGTTTCTTCAGGTTCTAGGTTTACTTGTCCGTTTTCTTGATCGTTTATTTGTAATAGTTTTTTGTTAAAAACATCCATGTTGTAGGCATTTTTGGCTATTTTGTTAAAAACATCCATGTTGTAGGCATTTTGGTATTTTTTCAATTTCAAGTAAACTTTGAATGTTTTCGTCGCTACAAAATTTTTCCATATCGGGTAAAACTTTTAAATTGGCTTCTCGTATCGGTTGCAAAAGATAATGATCTCGAGTTTCGGTCATGATTCCGTCATCAAAAACATAATTTTTTTGTGTAAATTTTTTTAAAAAATCAATAGTGTGCGTTTGTATTTTCATTTGTTTGTAATTGACACTCATTCTATTTTGTTCGATAGGTTGATTTTCTTTTACCACTTGAAAAGGAACTTGTCTACACAATCTTTTTGGCAGCAAAGGTATCAAAGCTGTTGACATAATTTGAAAATAAGAGTTTAGAACTAGGTACTCCTTTAGCTCTATTTTTGTAATAGTTTTTTCTTCGTCTCCGTTGACGCTATGAACACTACAACATTTAGGTCCCATAGCAAAAGCTTGCGCAATGTAATAAGGGGGAGGTATTTCGTTTTGAAAATGATCCGTTTCTTTGGCGTAAAGAGTGGAATAAAAAGGATGAGTATTTTTATAATTGGAATAATCCATCCAACAATCCCCCATTTTTGAAAAATAAATCCATTCTTCTAGCTTTTCGCGAAACGTTGAAGAAAGCATATTGAGTTTCTTTTGCGTAATAAAAAAATAACCAGAATCAGTATCTGTTACTACCAAATATTTTTCCGCTCCATGATTACTTAATACTTGTCCCAATTCCCAACTAAAACGTCCTACGTTGAGTTTGGCATAAGATAAAATTTGTGAAGCCACAATACGTAAAGATTTATTAACGAGTTTATATTTTTCGCTGGTTGTTAAAATGAGAGCGTTTTTATGATCTTTTGACTTTAAGAGTTCAAAGACGTCTTTCATTTCACGATGATTGTTTTCATCGTGAAATAAAATACTTTTAGTTTTGACATCACTCATCAAACTGAATAGAGTTTCTTTAAAATAATCGTCATAACTAAAATCGACAGTCTCGTAATTATCTAAACATACTTTTTTTTCAAAAACGTCCAATTTATATCTTTCAGGTTCAACACCAATAAATAGGGATCCGTTATATAATAAATTTTGAAAATGAAAAGGAAATAGCAACTTGATATTTTTATCCATGTGCCCTTCTTGAATTAAAACACGACGAATGTTTTGAAAATTTTCAATACTATTTTGAAATGCTTTTTCTTAGTGGTTAATAAAAGCAGTATTTAGTTTTTGTGCAATTTGTTGACTCAATGTTCCGTAATGTCCGTTAATTTGCAATTTGCAAGAAGCATCGACTACCTTGTCACCCTTTTTAATGGCTTCTTTTCTTTTTTCCATATTTCTTTTTACCATTTTTTGAGCTAAAGGATAACGCCATAAAGGAAGTACTTTGTAAATTTTTTCAACAACACATCCACAACACGTAGTCAACCATATTAAAGTGTCTAAAAATTCACAAGTTTCATGTGAACTTAATTTCATGACCAATTTAATAGTTTTGTCTTTTTTTATACCGTAGGTTCCATTGTTTTTGAGATAACGTTTAGATACAATTTCAGTAGAAGAATAATCTTGAAAGGATATAATTTTTTTTTCTACCATGGGTGAAAAACCTCCTACTTGATCTTGATACTCTGGTGTCATAGTAATCTGACAATGCACTAAAGCATTAGTTAAGAAACCGTTTAAATTAACGCGATGATATTTTCGAATCACATCGTCTAAAGGAATACATTCCAAATCAAAAGAAAATTTCATGTGAAAAGGTAAAGGTTTTAATTGAGCTCCTCCGTATTGTTTATTTTCGTCCATAAAAATTTAACATTCTCTCAACTCGCTGTTTAATTTGAATTCTTTTATTTTAGGTTCAAAGTAATCTGTATCAATGGCGAATTTTTGTGTACCGTTAGTTGACATACCACCTCGAATACTCTTTTCAATCATTTTTTGATGTTCGTTGGTCGCAGGATATTGGACAGGAATTAAACTGATGGCAGAATTTAATTTGCTGGTATAACTAAAAATGCTAAAATGATTAAGAATATGAAATTTTGTAAATTCAAACGTTCTTTCGTCAAAGTCAATCATAACAGAACCTAATACGACCGTGTCGAGCACACTATAGATATGCAATAAGGATTTTAAAGTTTTTAAATTTAAAAAGTTTAACAACTTTTGAACACCTTCATAAGCTTCATTGATATTTTTAATTTCTTCTTGTAGGTTTTTAGACTTCATTAAATCGTTTTGACCAAATAATTCAATAGGTGGAAATGTTTTATGTTCAATGTTTAATAGTTCGTCTGTTATTTGCGAGAAAGGAAATAATGTTTTTTTTAATAAAACAGTTTTTAAAGTCTTGACTGTCGGTTAAACGATTCACTTTAGGATGAAAAGGTCGTAAATAATGCAACATGGTGTTGACAATTTGATTTTGAGCTTTTTGGGATAACATACTACTGGCTTGTTCTAAGGAAAAGTTTAAAATTTTCAAGCTATCCACAATTTTAATATGTTTACCGATGCAAATAATATTGACTTTGCTCACATTTTATAACAGATATAACAAAAACATCTTCCACCTTGGTATACTTTATAAAAGTGTTAAAAGGTGTAGTTTCAGATTCAGCCAATTGACCGTATAACGGAATATCCAAAAAAATTTTTAAACCTTCAACAATCATAATGCGTTATCAAAAAAAAGCATTGTGAGGAAAAATAGGACAAGACAAATGTTGACTATATCTACATATATTTTTGTTGCAATAATCGTGAGCTAATCCATACACTTGTCCTGAAAAATGATCGTGATCAATAACAAGATAATCTTCAAAAGCGTTGAGAAAAAAATTGCATTTATTCAAAACTTTTTCTCGATTTTTTCATCTTGAATAAAATCGGATAAACTAAATTTTGTTTCAAATTGATTATTAAAAGCAACCAACATGGCATGATACCATAATTCGTAGACGGGTTGCTTGAATTTTCTTATCAAAAACAAAAAATGAAGGTTATCTGTATATTGACCACCACTTTCGTTGATACATTTGCGAAAGATTTTAATTAAAAAGTAGGGATCTTTTAACAACTCTATATCTTCTTGATCAAAATAGTTTTCGAATTGATGTTCGGTCATGATAAGGAAAGACAATTGTTTCATATAATCTACAAGTTCGCCACTGGTTATTCTCACATAATCACTCGATAAACCGTTAGTGGCAGGTAGGTATTGAAATTTTTCCCACCATCTACAACAAATGAAAAACAAATTTGATACCCGAAATAAACCTTATTTTATTTTTTCAGCATCGTTGTCGAATAAATAATTTTGAACATGACAAGGTAACTTGAACAATTCTAAACGTGCTACTCTTTGAAACACAATGTTAACAACTTGAATTCGTTTGTCATTGTAAATACGAAATTAATTATGATTCAATCTTTTAATTTCTTGAGGAGTCATGTGAGAAAATTTATTTTTATAAACATCAGATTGATGTATTTTATCTACGGGATATCTACAAATAGAACATAAAAGATTTTCTTCTTGCCATATTAAATTTCTTTCTTCAGTTGATATATTTAAATTTTCAAAACGCGGTACACATATTTCATAAGCAAGTCAAACCAAAACATCTGCTAAAGCTATTAAATCGTAAACTCGCAATTCCATTTTTAATTTTTCAATATTTTCACGAGTCGAATTTAACTTTTCCCACAACATACGTCTGTGTGTCTTGTGAAGTAAAGAAAGTCCTGGTTGAAAATAGTCAGGTAGACAGGTTAAAGGATTTCTTTCTAAACTTTTAATCGTATTTTCATAATAAAAAATCCATTGAATAATCACGTGACCTTGTTCATCCAAACCAAAACATTCTCTTGCCAATCTTTCATGAATGCATTGAATGACGATGGAATGACAATGATAATTCAACTCAGATAAAGGTTTGACTTTGGAAGTAGCATTTTCTTCAGATTTTGTAATACTCGTTTCACAATCAAACGTCATTAAAAAAGGAAATAAGTTTTTACTTGTACACATGAATGAATTTTGCGGTCGATAGTGACTAATGCAATCGCCGTATGTAAATTTGTCCAGTTTATAACAACCTTCACATTTGTGTTGCTCTGTAGTAAATTTTTGTCCACATTCTGAACATTGAAACTAAACACGTGACTTGTTAGAAGAAAAATGCATAGTTGAAAATTTTTCATTCAACATGCTTATAGCGTGAAAAGAATCGTTTTTTTGAAAAATACAAATTTTGATAGTGTTGTTTGTTTTTTTCCGTTGATTGGCTTTATTTCTTTCCTCGTCATTAATAAAAACTCTTGGAGAATCTTGATCGTCTTTGGTAATGTTTGCACTTTCGTAAACCACTTTTAATAATTCTGTAAGAGTACTTTTATATTGTGATTTTAATTTAGAATGCAACAAAGAATTTTGGTGTTACTTTTGTTAACGGCAAAAATTTTAATGTTAATACGATCAAAAGTATTTTCGTAAGCAAAACAATGACACAAATCAATCAAAGTTTGAAATGACATTTTTTTAGATTTTTCTTTTAAATGTTGTAAAACGTTTTTCCAAGCTAGAATATTTTGCTACTCTTGATCTTCAAAAAGAAGTTGTAAAATATTTTCTTCAGAATATAAATCAGTAGCATTTTTTCCAACACTTTTTTATTCCATTCTTTAATGGTGCACACATTCCATTGCCGAATCAACAAGGAAATGAGAAAAGCTGAATAAAAAAATAATCCTGGTTCAAACAAAATACTATAATCTAAAAACATTTTTCTTTTTGTTCATAAGAGAGTTTAGTATAAGATAGACTTTTTAGTGAAATTTCCCATTGTGTTATAGAATGAGGTTTATACCATTCACCAAACCATTGGTCAATTTCTCTCCTCTTTTGTTGTTTTTTTTCGTAATATGTTTTGTTTTTTGTGAATTTGTACGTTTTTCCTTCGTTGTTTTAGTATTTCTTTATTTTTATCGTAATAGGTTTTGTTGCGTTTTTTTTTTCAATTTGTTCATCTCTCATGAACATTTTTCTTTTAAAACCAGACAATTCAAAATTTCGTAATTTCATCATTGATCTTTTTGTTAAATTGGATTGAGTTTTAATTTTAATATTACATAATCGTATCAACCTCCATCCACTATCGTTTTCTAAAATATTAAAAACAGCTCGCACATTGGCATCTTGAATAAAACGTAAATTTGTCGGTCCTTCTAAAGGTTTAATAAAATAAACAGGTGAATTGTAACAACGTTTCATTATTTTACAATAACCATTTTTAATAGATTTGCAACACAAACCAACAATATTATAACCCAATAAGAAATTTTGAAACAAGTCTGCTAAATGAATACTGTTTTTCATTTGTGTTTCAAATCCTTCCATGGTTTTTTGTTCTACGTGATAAACAATTTCATCAGGACTCTGAGTTTCTGAATAAAGTTGTGATTCTTCCACAATATCTTCATCTTTATAATCATCTTTAATGTAAAAAAAATGTTCAGTGTATATACTGTTATTACTAAATTTAGTTTCCTCAGTTTGATATTCAAATTTAATTTTTTTTATCTAAAAAAGAAAATTTACATGTATATTTTATAAAATTCTAAAACATCAGAATCAACAGTAATACTTTAAATTTTGATCGTAATTCTAATTTATTATTAATAATTATAAATATATCATTAATATTACAATTTCGTGATAAAGAAACATAATAAAGACTATTAATAAAAGCCTTTGAATTAAATTGAACAACGGCTTTATTCATTGTACTTCCTTGAGCTTTATGAACAGTAAAAGAAAAAGCTAATTTTAACGGTAAACCAAATCTTGAGTCTACGACAGCATGAGAGCAATCTAAAATTTCTTCTTTGACACGTTCAATTTTGACTTCTTTTTTATTCATAATCACCCAAACTGCATTATTTTCTATTAAAATGACGGTACCAATAGTACCATTGCACAAACCTTCTTCCACATTAATATTTCTTACAAGCATAACAATAGCACCTATTTTAAGATAAACAGCTGCAGGAATTTGAAACGTACATGGAATATTCGAATTTTTAATAACATCTTTAGCATAAAACCAATACCCCTCTTGTTTTATAGTCTGCATTTTTTCATTGTTATAACAATCCACTTCAATATTTCTAAAAAATAATCTCGTATATTTAGGGTTTAAATTTTCATCTTTTTCAAAACAACGCGTCATAAAATAATCAATAGTTTGGTCTGAAACTTGACCAAAACGTATTTCATTTAAAGCTCCAAAAATTTGCGCATCTTTTTTTTGTTTAAAGCATTGAGTTAAAACCAACATTTCCGTCATGTAGTGTTGCCATATTTTTGATTTAAAAACAAATTCTCCTGTGACAGTTGGCAACTGAAAAAAATCACCACAAGCAATAACTTGAACACCACCAAATAATTCATCGTAACATTGTCTAATTTCACAAGCTATTAAATGTAATAAATCAAATGTTGGCGCGTTAATCATTGAAATTTCATCGATAATTAAAACATCAGTTTCCAACCACGTTTTTTTAATGTCTGGATGCATATGACGTTTATAATAATCTACACTTTTAACACCAGTTTCTATACCAGCAAAAGCATGTATTGTGACACCATTGATCAAATAAGCTGCTTTTCCTGTACTCGCAGTAATATGTATTGTTTTATAAATTTGTACACTTTGAGCAATTTGGTTGACAATATAACTTTTTCCACAACCAGCACCACCAGTAATAAAAAATTTTTTTCCTTCATCAAGCCATTGAAGTGCTTTTGAAGTGCAAAGATAACATTTTATTATTTACTGAAAAAAAATAAAAAAACGGCTTTTAATTTGAATAAAAGTACATATAAGTATACTTGATAAAAAAGATTAAAAAAATAAGTTTAAAATTTAAATATATTCGTAATTTAAATAAAAAGTCACTATCGTTTTCATTCAACAAAAATTTTAAAGATGCTATTTCCTCGTCAGTTAAAGTTTCGATTTCTAAATGATTATTTTCTTTCACCAAAGAATTCATATTTATTATTTTCTCTAACATTTTTTTATTTTCATTGATATTATTCATCTAAAAAAAAACTTATTTTGAATATAAATGCATTATACTATATTTTATGAAAAACATCGTATATATAATGTTCCTATTGATAAGTTTTTCCAATTTAGTTGAAAAATTGTTTTTGTTCCCATTAACAAGTAATAAAAATTTCACAGCTAACATTTCGTCCTCGTTCAATACATTTATTTGTTCGTTATGTTTGTTTAATAACTCCAACAAGTTTTTGTTTTCATTTATTTTATTCATCTAAAAAAAAAATTACAATCAATATACTGAATCAAAAGATTTTTCACAATATATAAATGAACAACTTTTCCCATTAGAATATCTATATTCATCACAATCTTCACATTTGTTTAAATAATGTTTACAATTTTCAATTTCTAGACATTTTTCTTTTACATGATTTAATAAATCTTCTTTAGATATCATTTTAAAAAAATTATAAAAACTTTCAAAATTTAAATTCAAATAAACATGATAATGAATTTTAATATATTGAAACACCATCAAAATCAATGTAAAAGGTATTCTTTTCATTTCTTCATTAAAAAACCCATCCCACTTGTATTTCAAATACCATTTACAACGTCGCCATAAAATTTTCTTGAAGTAATTGCATGCTCTCGAATTTCTTCCAAAGTAGCTAGGTTATCTTGATTGAATTTGTATATGCTTTTCATCAAAAAATCCAAATCATTTTCTGTTAGTTGCATTTTTTATTATATAATCTAAAAATAAAATTACATATTTTTCAAATTTTTTCCCATTTATCAAAAAAAGAGCGATGCAATCCAATAACATCTTCGATCGTTTTATAATTTAAACACATATTGTTCTTTGTACATGGACACAATGTCAAACTCAAAACTTGATTTCCAACACAGTCTAAATTCTCTAATAACAAATATTCTGGCACACCCAATTATTTTGCTGCCAACATTAAATTATTTTTCATTTTTTATGTAATCTAAAAAAAAATTTTTTTAAAAAACATTACAATATATAAAAAAACTTTATAAAACTTTTTTTATTCTTCAAATAATTTGAATGTAATACAATGTCTTTAGTTTTTGCTGCTTTAAGAAAGTGAGTCATTATCGAAATTTAAAAAATGTTTATATCTTCTTTCATAATCATTATGTTCAGAGCGCATAATTTCGAATTGGATCTTTTCACATTTCAAACACATATTCGTTAGTTCGCAAGAACACGAAGCCAAACAGATAATTTCATCTTTATGATATGGAAGAATCTTTTTTAATAATACTTCGGACAAACCCAATTTTTTAGATGCCAACATTATATTGTTTTCCATTTTTATTATGTAATCTAAAAAAAAATATAATTTAAAAATAAAAAAAATTTACAATTCATTTATTTTTTTCCATTTGATATTTCTTAACGAGATCATTGTCGTATATAAATCTTTCGAGTTTGTCAAAATGTTCTTGACAACTAACACACGGTTCACCTCTACATTTTATTCATGATTCCATAGAAAACATAAGTTTTTTTATTTTTCCAGTTTCATCAAACTCTGCAACGTAATCTAATAATTCGTCCAAATTAATATCATCAACGAGAAACTCGTCGAGTGATTCCATTTACAAATCGTAATTTATTTCTGACATTTTATTATGTAATATAAAAAAAATACATATTTAAAAAATTCTACCAAAAAGACTACAACCAAAAATTCTTCTTAATTCAACATAAATATGACACGCATTTAAATTACAAAGTACACAATTAGGAGAACATTCACATTGAGCTATTTTACATAGAGCTTCATAAACAAAATCAGGTTTTTTACAAACAAGTTGGAGTAATGTTTTTGAAATCGCGATTTTTTTTTGCTACTTTTTCACACATTTCAGAAACCTGTTCACTCATGCGCTAATCTAAAAACAACAATGCAGCAAAATATTCTGTTAAATGTTCTTTTTCCCTTTCAAAAGTTTTTTCTTCTGAATATTTATCAACTCGCAGTTTTTCAAATTTGATTTGTCGCACTTGTTTTACAAATTCGTCAAATTCTTCTTGAGACATTGCTTGAGACATTTCTTTACGTTGTTTTACAAAATTATCAAATTCTTCTTGAGATATTTCTTTATGATGATAATCTTCCAAACAGCCCAATTCTGCTAAATCTTTACCATCGTCAATTTTAAAAAAATCTTTAGAATTCAAATAAGCTAGTCTTGTAAAATCTTGATAAACATTGTTGTAATTATCAATATCTTCAACGACACCAAAGCTTCCATCTTTGTTTTTAACAATTTCAAATTCGCAAACCAAATCAATTTTTTTAATATGTAACCTAAAATTTAAAAAAAAAATTTATATTACTGTATAATTTTCAAATACAGTTTCTTCGTAAATATTATAAAAGTTTTTTCTTTGGTTCGTTCATTACATAAACAATATTAGCTTTTTGACGATTTGCACATAGTTCTATATAACGGGATGTGGTTACAACAGGTGTCATGAAACTATTAGTTGCTCGTACTGTTAATTTTACCATTTTTTTATTATGTAATCTAAAGAAAAAAATACAAAAATTTAATCTAAAAAGTACTCAAATATTCCATTGTTTTTAAAAACGAACTCTGTAATTCTTCACGAGCAAATGATATATTTTCAATTTCACTTTGCAAATAAAAATATTTCATGATTTCTCTATTAAACTGAGGAACATTTTTTTCAATAAAATCAAACATAACTTTGTCTCTCATTCTTTGTTTCTCTTTTTTATATTCAATCTTTTTTTACAAATATTCGATATCTTCTTTATTTGAAGTAAATAATTTGTATAGAGCTTGAATATAAATTTGTAAATTTTTTAATCTTTCTTTAAAACCATCTTTTTCACCATCTTTTTGGATTAATTTATTCATTCCCTTATTGGCTTCTTTTACTCCATCTCCATTCATATCCAAACTTTTATCAAAATGAACAGCTTCACTACCATATTTAATAAAATATTTTACTTTTTGATATTCATAGGCCATATCAAGATTGCATTTAACGAACTTATCGTAAATATTCGAAATATACTTTCCATGTTTGTGAAACAATTCCATTTTTTTAATTAGTTAACCTAAAAAAATACAAAGTTTAAAGTACAAAGTAAAAAAAAATTTTTTTACTCATTAAAAATATTTATTAAAGTAGCCATAAAATAATTTTTAATCGTTTTTTTTAACAATAATCTTTCTTCGTGCTTTGAAATATAATGAAAATCTTTCATGTCCACGTTTGATTTCATATAAGAGAACATGACTTCATCTCTTGCAAATTCTTCCTTTTCTTTTGTTACAATAAACTCGTCTTCTTCAATTGCATTACTGCAAATGACAATCATAAAATTTAACAATTCCATTAAAAAATGACGTATATTGAGATTATTTTTTATCAGCTCAGTATTTTTATTTATAATTTCTGTTATTTTTTCAAATTCCCCCAATATTCCATCTTGATGGTCATCTTTGGTTAAAAATTCAACAATAATAACAAAATGAAAATAAATACAGGTGCTAACAATTCCAAATTTTCCAACAATTCCTGTTCAGAATAATGTAGTTTGTGACGTTTATCAAACCATTGAATTCGATCTTCAGACCATTTTTCATTATTCATTTTTTAATTAGTTGTCAAAAAAAATTACAATGAAAAAAATTAGAAAAACAAAACACTATCATGAAATTCAATACTTGTTAACATTGTTCTTTTTATCAAATTTCTAAAATAATTTCTCAAACATCTTCTACAATTTAAAATTTTTTTATCGTTTGGTGTTATGACATTACCATTTTTTTGATAATGATAAAACAAATCGACAGATTTATTACACTCTGTAAACATTTCCATAAGAAGTAGCAAATACATGTTGTGTATTTCAATATCCTCCCAAACATAAGATAATAATCCACTATCTATAACACAAAAATCATTTTTGATTTCTTTTATTTTTTCATAATTGGTTTCGCTCAATTGAGCTGCATCAACCATTTGTAAAAACTTCAACACCTTTTGAAACGTATTATATATAACGTTGTTTTCTTATTTAATCCAATCCCAATTATTTATTTCCATGTTTTATTAGTTAATCTAAAAAAAATAATTACAATTAAACAGATAATTGATTAAAACTATATTCTAATTCGTGAGTATAATGATTAAAAATAAAAGTTATTAATTCAGACAAATTTGTTGCTATAAACTTTAAATTCGTTAAATAATTTTGAATACTATGATCCTCATCTATTACAGTCATTGATGATAACAAATTTTTAATATAATCTTCTATATTTTCACATTGTTGTCGAATATCATTAAAACAACCAAATATAAACTTAATGAAATAGTTTGACAAATAGTTCCAATCGTTTGATAAAAAATCATTTTCATTTAAATCAAATGTTCAAGTGCGTCACTGTATGAAATAAGATGAGAGTTTTGCGCATATGCACGTATGCTTTTTAATCGACTATGTTGTTCACAATCTAGTTTTTTAATATCATCCCAAGCAAATATGATTTGATATTTTTCTCGCATTAGTCTAACAAGAGTTTCCCAAGGATGTTCGTCTACATTCATTTTAATTAGTTGTCTAAAAAAATTATAATGAAAAAAATTAAACAGATAAATGTTTAAAATGATATTGTAAATCGTGATTACATTCAATATGATTATAACTAAAAGTTAACAATTCTGAAAAGTTTTCTGCAATTGTTTGTAAACTCAATATATAATTATAAATACAACTGTTCTTTTCCATTTCTATAGAATCCATAAATAATTTTTCTCTACTACGACAATCAAGCTGAATTTTAAAAAAAATATCCAAATAGCAATCTAGTTTATTTATAGACATAAATTGAATTGCTTGCTTAAAAGAACTCTTCATATCATTAACATCTTTGAGCTCATTACTAAATGAGTTTGTTTGAAAGATGTTAACATTAGCGATTATTCTTGATAAGCGTCCATATTGATCTTCATCATGTTGAAAAATAGTTTCCCAAGCAAACCGTGTAGGCCAATCCATTTTTAATAGGTTTTTCTAAAAAAAATTTACAAATATAACAAAAACATTTTCAAAAAATTACTTAATTTTACATTTGATATACAAATTATTTCAATTAAATAATCGTTTATGTCTGCTGTTTTTATTAAGTTACAATATCCATAACCAACATTTTCTTGATCTTTGACTGGACGTTGAAAAGACACATTGTTTTCAGTCATAAAACTTTTTTTTATTTGTTTACCTTGAGGACCACAAAATTTAAAAGTAATAACACGATTTATAAAAGGCCATTTTATTACTACAACATAAGGTGTAGATCGCATCATTATATATAAACCAATTTCTTCTTCCTCATGAGTATCGCATTTCATATTGATACTCAATTTCATTAAAAATTGATAATTTTTATAATAAAAAGGAAAGCCTTGCTTTCATCGTTTATTTGTTCTTTAAAATTTTCAAAAATCCATATTTTGCTGCCATGACCATTATTATTATGCATTTCTTCCAACATAGATACTCGAAAATCTAAATTCTTTATTTGGTCATTATATAATCCATTGAATAAAAAACTCGGATTGTCAGTGTAAATTGTAAATGAAGGTATGCTAGCCATAATTTTTACTAAACTAAAATAAAAAAATAAAAAAAATATTACAAAAAAAAATTTATTTTCCATTTGAGCCAAAACCACCCTTTCTTTCTACGTCTTTAATCATTGTCATTTTCACTCCACGACAACAACACCCATCGAATTCTGTTACATTTTTTACAGCTTTAAACATTTTCACAAATCACATTTGAGCAATAGCATCTCCACGTTTAATAACATAATTTTCTTCAGAATGATTCATCAATAGGACTTTAATTTCGTCTTTATAATCAGCGTCTATTATTCCTGGAGCATTAAACACCACCACACCATATTTATAAGCTATACCTGATTTTGAATATACCTGTCCTGCTAAATTTGAATCGATTTTATCAATATACACTCCAGTACTTACTAAAATACGTTGTTGTGGTTGAAGTATAACATCCTTTGTGCTTCTTAGATCAAAACAATCTTTTATTTCATAAAAAGAACATTCCTGAATATCTGTAATTTCAAGTGTTTTAAACTCTTCTACTTCTTTTATTTTAATCATCTAAAAAAAAATTTAAATACATACATTGAGCTTTTTTTCTAAAGAATAAACTACATGTTCTCTTTTTTCCTTATGAGCAACAATACAATTTTTACAAAAACTTAATTTACAAAAAAAAGCAATCAAAACAAAACAAATATTTTTTTCCACAAAGTTCACAATGACCAAACCAATAATAATAAACTTCAAATTGTTCCAAATCATTTTTGTTTAAAGGTCTATTAAAAAGTTCATTAATATAAAGTAATAACGGTACACCTGTATTAAACTCAGTATCTACCCATATATTTTAAAATAAATCATCTATTTTTTTAACCAATTCTTTATCGTGTTCTTCTACAACTAAAGACTTTTCTAATTGAATATCTCCATTAAAATGTTTGTATTTTAATTTTACAATTTTCAGTCTTGTGTTTTCATTCCTTTTCCATTATTTTACAATCCAAACACATTTTTATCTATCTCGCTGTCTTGACCAGAAGATGATTTGAACATGTTTTTTTTCTCCCTTTTTATATAAAATGGTAGACATAACAATATTATCTCTATCATTAAAATAGAATTAAAAGTATCAAAGTACAAAGTTTAAAGTACATCACACCACATTGAACTTTAGACTCTAGATCAGGAATTAATTTTTTTAAAAAAAACTTGTTTAGTACTTGTTTTTTTAATCTCTCTTTTCAACTCAAACAGTAAAAAAGGAGTTCATTTTCATTTAAAAATTCATTCACAACACAACTAAACAAAAAATGGCAGAGTTTAAAACTGTTTACTGCAACGATAACACCTATGTTAAATTTGCAGATTTAGCAGCTGCTACTTTGTGGCTTATTTAATTTAAAGAAGAAAAAAAATATAAAAGATAAACAATATTCCACAGTTCCTCTCAAACCATTGGCACAATTTAACTATGTTAAAAAAGAATTGATTTACAAACCAAAAAATGAGGGCTGTGAAATCTTGTTACCATGGAGATATAGAGATATGTGCGATCTCAACAAAACAAATTATTTATTTAGAACCGAACTAAAATTAACAAAAGATGACAACCAAATTTGAAATGAACAAAGGTGGACTCACTAATAATGTGGTTTTTAAAATTAATCATAACAAAATGACCAAAAAAATATTGGAGAGTTTGATGGTGAGTTTGCAAGAAGCTCAAAACAAAGCCTATATGACAGTGGCTTACCCTAAAACTCACATATTAAAAACGGTCGATTTTAGCGGTTTTGGTATACGAGTAACAAAAGAAGATGACGAAATTCATGTTACAGAGTATGAAAGATTGTTAGCTGTAGAACCGACTTTCCACAACACGTTAATTAAAAATGGTGTTCCTAGAAATTTGAATCAAAATTTGAAGAGAGCTTGTGGTGAGCTTGCTGAAAGCGAATCTAAAAAAGCTAAAGTCGAATCAGAAGTACCAGAAATACCAGAAGAAGACGAAGAATAATTTTTTTTGTAATTTTTTAATTGAATTAAAAAAACCTGTTTTATTAATAAAAAACATGTTTTTTCTTATCTCTATTTGCTATATAAAGGGTAAAAAAATAAATGCTAGTTCATTTTTGAAAAAGAAAAGACTAGCAAACAACTCGACGAAAGTCTCATCAAAGCTGTTCAACTTTTTTATCCAGATAATAAATTACATCCTATGTTGTTTGAATTTCACCATTTAAATAACTCGTATGAAGAATGGCAAGACATTATATTTACTTATTTGAAAAATTTTAACTTGGAGTTGAACTTGGAAGAAGAAAAATACAAGGATTTGTATTATATCTTTATAGCTAAAGACTATGAAAACTGTCTTCATTTGTTTGAAAAAGTTCGTTGTGATATGTCTTTTGAAGAACAATCACCATCATGGAGAACGAGCATGCTAGAAGTATGTCGCATGATAAACGATGATTTTTTAAATGTAACCAAAACAACAGTAGAAAGACAACACGAAGAACTGAAAAGACAACTAGAAGAGTTTATTAAAGTATATAAACTTTATTACAAATCAAAAAACATGGAAAAGAAATGTTCTTCGTGGAAAAGCAAACTTAAACCGACTTTAAAGTATTATTTTTTGTTTCCTTATCTATCTAACAAATGGGAGTATGATAACTTGAAGAAAAATTGTAAAATATTAAAAAACGTTTACCCAGCTTGCATGGAACAACGGCCTTGCTTTTCGTTTGACGATAAAGTTTTTCATAATGGCCATTACACCCTATATACACCTGCTACTATTTATAAATATTTTATATTCGAAAAAGTTCGTATAGAAGATGATAAAGTGTTCATTTATAAAGCTTTTGATCGCTGCAATTTTCATGATAAAAGTTTGATAGAAATTTTTTTTCTTTAAAAGAAATTTTAACATTTCAAAGATTTTATACAGAAAAGAGGACGAAGTTTATAATTACGAAAACGACAAAATAGTATCGAAACAACCTATTCACACAAACATTTATTACACTAAATATTATCTCACCGCGAAAGTAGGATTATAAACAAGACAATTTTTTTATTTTTGTATTTTTTTTTCCATATCAAAAAGTTGATATACAAGATTATTTATTTTAAATATATTTTCAAAACATTCACAAGTGTCTTTTTTCAAAAGTCTCATACATTGCATGTTTTCTTTTATAAGTGAAATTAAATTTGCGTATTTATTTACACACAACTCTGTATATTGATCAACACATCCGTTAATAATGAATCCATTCACAAAATCTTCTAAATACATTGAAAACATAAACGTTTCGTATTTGGCGCAATGTTCGTAAGAATGTTCTCTATAAATACTGTGCTGAAAATGTTCCAAACACAAGTCTTCGTTGTTTGCGTAAACAGGTAGTTTGGAGATTTTAGGAAACAAAAAATGCGATAAATCAAAAGTGTAAATGTTATTGTTTTTTATAGATTCCAAAACATCTTTCTCAATATGACCACCTTTATAAAAAACTAAATTAAATTCATATTTATCAAATTGTTCTTTCAAATATGAAATTACAGAACTGCAAAATATAATCTCTCCACTATATTTAAAAGTAGGATAGTAGGATAAACCATGAATATTATTTAGACAATAATATTCAGTTTTTTTGTATTTTTTAGGTAACTCTTCTAATTTTATACACGGTATGACTTGAACGAGTATTTTTTATCATTAAGCGATCTTAAACATAATTCTCGAATACAATGTCTTCTCCAAGGATGATTATTATTTTTGCTAATGTACTCAATATCTAACAACCACAACTAGAAAAAAAATGCTTTATTATTAAAAAAAGAAGCGTATTCTTTTAATAAAACAAATAAAAAAGTATAAAAATCAAATTTTTAAAAAATATTTTTACATTTTTTTGATTAAAAAATCAATCGCGTTGATAGCATCATTAAAAAAATTCACAACAATTGCGCAGTGTGCGCGCTTGATGAAGTATCTAAAAGATACAAACATTATGAACACAAGTCTGGAAATTCTTCACCTTCATCTGATCACGTAGAAAAAGAACATTTTAAAGATAAAAATTCATTCAAATTTTTACAAAATGTACTCGATTCTAAGAGGATAACATTAAATTCTTACAGTATTGAAAAATGTTTTAAAAACAGTCAATTTTATAATATACTCAAAAATCCTCAACTTTGTCCTATTCATCTCAACCACTTTGATGATGTGAAAGAACTACACGGAACTACAAAGACCTTTATAAAGCCAAGCCTACTGTTTTGCTACTGGACAGAGATATCAAACCTACTATGGATCGAACAGATGGTGATCAAACAGAGGGTTTTGTGGATACGTTTACTACAAAAGTAATACCTACCGTCTCTTCTTTGATATAAAAACTAGATGGTGCTTTAAAAAAGAAATCTATTAAAAGAAACGTTGAAGGAATTATAAAGGAAGGAACTAGCGATAAAAAAAACTTTATTTGTTAATATATTACACGCATTGTAACACTATTTATTGCGAGTTTTTTTAATTTAGAAAAAGAAGATTAAAAAAATGGCTATTGATGAATCTTTGTCTCTTTTTTTAAAAAATTCAGAACTTAAAATTATTTTATAGGAATATATGCCTTTGACAAGCTAAGTGAAACAAAAACTCATATTCATATTATTCATCAAATGAAAAAAAATGGCTCCTTTATCATTTATAACAATGAAACCACAAAAGAAGCAGGTCAACATTGGAAAGTGTTGATGAAAATAGACAAGGGTCATTTTTTTTGTTTTGATAGTTTAGGTGAAGAAAGTGTATTGCAACAAATTTCAAAACATTTAAGATTTAATAAGTATTTGTTTGAAGCAGTAGAAGAAGTCAATAGCAATATACAAATCAACACTATTAACATCAACTACAATGAAATTGAAATTATTTCTTATATAAGACAATCAAATCATTTTCCTACAGAATTGGCAGCAAAAAATCGTGAATTTTATTGGTTTACCAAATTTATTTTAAAATATAGCGAAATCAATGGCAATCAAAACGTATTTTTTTCATACAATAAATTTCCTTTTTTAATGGAATGATAGTAGTTTATGTGGAGCATTTGCCGCTTATTTTGTAGCTCTAGTCTTTCGCAGTGAAAATGTATTATATACAGATCAAATATATTTACCTTCGTTGTGCAGACTGTTAAACCATTATTTTTATGAAGTAACAACGCTTTAAGCCTCTTCACTAGCTTAGATAAATGTCTATTCATTTTTTCAATTTATTAAGAAAGAACTCTTTCCACACCTTGATAACACTGCTAAACAACTGTTTGAAAAAGACATGCAGTTGCATTTATATATGAAAAAACAGGAAAATCTGGAACTTGATCTATTGTCTATGAAAACAAAACAAATTCCTTTGCATTATGATATTTATGAAAAACAAATATTAGCTCAAAATGCTATTAAAAGATTTTTAAAAGATGCAGGATTCTTAAGAACAAATTATGAAGCTACGTGGGACAAATTATCACTATTGGATATTCAAGCTATTCCATCTGTGATGAACGAGGAAAATATTTATTATATGATTCAAAATGAAATGGATAGGGTGTATGCAAACAATTACACACGATTAAAGACTGCCAATCAATTTTTAGATGTGATGATGATAAAAAAATGCGCTACGTGCAATAGTTATGGCGAACTCTATTTTCTCGTATTAAAAGATAAAAAAAATGACGCTTTATTAAAAAATTGCACAATTCACGTATTAAATAAAGAAGTATGGATATTTAACACTGTTACTAAAAGAACGGCCAAAATACATCTTCACAAGACGCAGTGTTTAACTTGTAAAGGAAAAAAAATAATTACCATCAAACGATACAAAAAGAAAAAAGAAGAAGAAAAAACAAACAATTTTTTATTTGTACATATTTATTCATTAAATGAATGAATATAACATTTTTTTTACAACTGTTGTTTTTAATATACTTCAAACACTTTATCCGGAGGCATATAAGGGTTGGCGGGTTTTGTAACAACAGGAACAGGAGGAGTTTTTGTTTTTTTGCCTTTCCACGCATTTTTTATACCGTATAACAGTGAACCCACTTGCAATGCGTTGGTTACATTTTTTGAGGTTATAAAATCAGCTAATCCTCTTCCTCTTACAAATCTGCGTATCCTATAATGTCTCTTTTGCTTTTTTCGATAAACCATTCTTGAGAATTGACAACATACGATAAAAAAATTTTCAATTAAATTTCAAAAGAATGTTCTTTTCCATCTTCATATATAAACACAATAGTGAGATTATCATTGGAACGAGTTACTTTAATAATTTGTCCCTGTTTTAAACAATGTGACAAGGAAAAATCTCCCTTTGCTTTACTATTTGCTTTAAATAGTAAAATATAAAAACCAGATATTTGTGGAAATGGATAACAAATCTCTGCATAAACTTCAAAACTCATTTTTTATGTCCGCTTCTTCGAGTAGCCAAATGTTAAATGACTCTTTAATAACATCAAAAAAATCTTCATATACCATTTCAAATTCGCGGTTGATTTTATTATAAATAAAATCAATATGAGCGTTTTCATTAGAACGAGTGACTTTAATTTCAGCTAGTCTGTCCAAACGAAATACTAGTTTAAAATTGCCTTGGACTTGTTTTAAACTATCATTAGCTTCAAACTTGGAAGCTTTCACATTCATAACAGAATTATAAAGTTCGTTTAAACAAGTTTTAAACTCCATTTTTTTTTGTTTATTTCAAATGAATTTTTTTTCTTTAAATGAATTTTTTTTATTTCAAAAAAACCAAATTTATAGTACTTTTTTTAAAAAAAACAGAAAAAACACTATTAAATATTTTTTTTATCAATATATTTTTGGTATTTTATTACCGACATAAAACACACCGTCGTTTATATGTGATAAACAATACAATTTATTTATAATGTCAAAATCTAATATAAACCCTCCCCAAAAAGTAGATGTTTTCAAGTGTCCGTTTTCTTTAACACCGTTGATGATTTCGACGATACCGTTTTCGTATTCATAAGTAAGTATATAATCGCCAAACGCACTCGTATCTGTTCGTAAGTTTTTTGAGCTTATTGTTCTGTTTTTCCATATCTTTTATCAACCATAGATATTCTTTTAAATTTTCTTGAACATAATGTCGAAATTTTTGAACGAAACATTTGTCTCAATACTTTTTTATATGCATCTTTCTTTTTACATGTTTGCACACTTTTGAATTCATTTTTGTAAATAAACGTTTTTTACAGAGTTGAGCTTTTTTATACATGTTTTTTAATCCGATTAAAATATAGTTTTAAATACACCACCAAGTACGGGTATATTTCCTAATAGGTTACCAAGGATACCTTTACCACGTTTTCTAAGTATACGTTTTCGTCCTTTACCGATTAAAGAATGATAAGGTCTAGGATGAGCTCTCGATTTTTGATGAACAAAAATATATCTTTTAGCATTTCTATGACCTCTATGTCTTCTATGTCTAATTTTTTAAAAAAATATTTCTGTGTTTATCGCGATCCACTTTTGTTAAAACAAAACGATATATCGGTTTTCCTACTCGATCCATTTTGCGATTTTGTTTATTATTTATATACTTGCTTTTCGTTTTTCGATAACACGTCAGTGCTTTTCTACAAATTTGACGCTTTATTTTTTTCAAGTTTTTCTTAGCTCTTCTACGTCTTACAGCTCTTAGTTCTGTATTATTGGGATCGGTTAACTCGTTTTCATCAAAGGAGGTCCTATCAAAAAATTCAAAAAAAGCATCCCTATGAAAAGGCCATTTTCCATCTACCGTATATTTGGGTAATTTAGATGTATATTTGGGTCTTAAATTGCTTTTATATGAAGGTGTTGAAAACAAATTCCGTCTTACAATCATACGCGAAAAATCAACATCATCTGCAGCCATTTTTTTTTTGACTTTAACTTTTTGACTTTAACTTTTGACTTTAACTTTTTTGACTTGTATTTTTTTATTGACTTGTATTTTTTTATATCTTTTTTTTACAAGATAAAAAACATGGTGTCACCCTGACACTACCTTACTTAGAAATACTCGACGAGTATTTCTACCCACCGTGTTTAAATATAACTTTCTAGACATTTCTCGACGAGTATTTCTACCCACCGTGTTTACGTATAACTTTCTAGACATTACTCGACGAGTATTTCTACCCACCGTGTTTACATGTAACTTTCTAGACATTACTCGACGAGTATTTTTACCCACCGTGTTTACATATAACTTTCTAGACATTACTCGACGAGTATTTCTACCCACCGTGTTTACATATAACTTTCTAGACATTACTCGACGAGTATTTCTACCCACCGTTTTAACATTGAACTTTCTAAACTTTCTACTGCCTTCAACGAGAGTCGAACCCACAACGGTCTAATGACATGGCGTTTGAAACATAGTGCGGCGAACGAATGCACTATGCTACGTCGACCTGTTGGTTCATAAAGTTTTAAATTTATTTAACATGTTGTTTTAACACTTATAATAGAGTTTTTTTTCTTCGCAGAGTTTTTAAAAAGTTGTTTACTCTGTATTTTAATCTCTTTAATCTTGTTCATAGAAGCATTATTAAAACTTTCTAAATTTAACTAGCATGACACAGCATTTTTTTTTCATTGCATAAAGTTGCATCACTTTGTCTTTTATTTCGCGTTAACAAAACGCGCTTCACAAAACTTTCAGTGAAAAAAACAAAGTATCTAATGGACGATAAAGTCGTCGGAAACGAAATAGACTTTTCTGAAGACGAAATTGAAATAAGCGATGATGAAAATATGTCAGAACCCGAAGTTATAATCATAGAAGATGAGGAGCCAGAATTAGAATTTTCAGATTTAAATATTTTCAATGGTGGTGATGAAATTGATTTCACAACAAAAAATAAAACTATTATTAATGAAACAATTAAAGAAAAAAAGTCAGAAGAAGAACCACCTATAAAAACAACAACCGTTAACGAGTCTATAAAAAAGTAAGTTATTATTTTATATATTTTTTTAAAATTAAACATGTTAGTTTTTTTGAAAAAAAATCATTTTTTTTATAGAAAAAAAATCATATAAATAATAATAGAAAAATGAGAAGAAAAGTTCGAAAACTAAAATATAATATCAATAAAACATTTAAATTACATTTGTAAATTTATTAACAATAATACATTATTTTTGTCTATTTTTTCGTCTTAATTTGCTTCTTTTAATTGATGTTTAATATCGATATAGGATTCGGCAGTATGAACCCAGTGTTTTATTCTTTTACCAACTCTTCCAAGTTTATGATTTGTTTTATTATCTTTACATCTGTTATTTGTTCTTCGTAAATATGATAATATTCTTTTACAATTGCTCGGTAAATCGTTTGTGTTTGAACTGCTTTTTTTGTTCTAGGAACTGTTGTTTTTGTACGCGCCATATTAACAGTGTTTAATGATCTAGGAGTATACCTTATTTTAGGCATTTTTATAAAAAATGATATTTTTATATTTATAACTATTTTTTATTTATTACAAAAAAAATAATATAGTATTTATTTCTAAATAAACCTATTTTTTTAGTTATAATGAATTATACTACAATTAATAAAGTTAAATATGAACTATTTAACGATAGCCTTTCGGACCAGCTTTACATTATTCAAAATAATAAAAAACGTCCCATCAATCAAGTGTTTGCGTACAATGCAAAAAGAGGTCATTGTTTTATGGTTTACATCTATAATAAAAAAAATTATTTTTTTAGAATACTACATATATATATTTTTATAATACTATATATTCTATAGACGAAGAGTTACGAAGATTAGTCGAGTTTCGGAATTTGTAGAAACAAATTTTGTAGATAGAACAAGGTCTACCCACACTCGTCGTAAGTTTAACTTTATTAGTTTTTTTTATTAATAAAAAAAATTCATTTTTTTTAATATTTCCCTCTTTTTTTTTAGAAAATCCATATTTACCATCAAATAGAGAAGTGGGTCCGTCGCATTGGGACTACTCTCCTCGTAAGTTGAACTTGATCCTTTTTATTTTTATAAAAAGTATAAATAATTTTTTAATATTCTCTCTGTCTTTTCTTTAGAGAGTCCAAATCCAGAAAATTTATAGTTTTTTATTAATTTGTGAATATTTTTTTAAAAAAATAAATTTTTTGTAATCTTTTTTTATTTTTATATTTTTTTATATACATTAATATTTTGATATACAATTATATTACTATTTTATATATAATAGAATAAAAATGATTAAAGAAATAATAAATCACACAGCAAAACAACTCAATCATGAATGGAAACAATTGGGGTTTTTGTTGAATTTTAAAAGATGTGAAATAAAAAAAATCAATAAGAATTACATTAAAACATTTGATAAAATAAAAAAGGTTTTAACAATATTTATACTAAGACAAACAAACAAAAAGTTGACAATAAAACATTTGTATTTTGTTTTATCCATATGGGAAGATAAAGAACTTTTATATAATATACAACAATGTAAATTATTTATATTCAATTATTTATATTAATTTTATACAAATTAAACTAAAAATAGCTGCTTGTTTACAATGGCAATGGGAATGTTTGGCTGAATATCTTGGTTTAAAAAAAAGAGAAATTGTGTGTATACAACAAGACTATCGAGACACAAACGAAAGAATTCATAGACTGTTAAATTTAATATATCAAAAACATGGAACAGAAATGAAAGCAGCACATATTTTATACGATTCATTATGGAATTGGGCGTTAGACCTTTCAAGTGGCAATGATAAAAATCAAGAACTTTTAAATAATATAAATGAATGCATGACAATATTACAAAACTTTATATTACAACAATTTTTTTTGTAACTTTTTTTTATTTTAGCAAACTAATATATTAAAAAAATGAAACAATACATCAAAAACTGTGGAAGGTAAGCATATCCACTTTTTGTCTTTTTATTTTTTTTATATTTTTATACATTTTATTTTTTTCTCTTAGTTTTGGAGAATATATCAACGAGAAGACTATTTGTTACCACGACTTGTTATTCTCAAAGCAAGAAGAACAGGATTTGAAAGAATTAATGGAAATGAAAGAAATAACAGAGGAAGATTATGAAAATTATTTAGAACAATTACTACAAGATATAGAAGAAATGGAAGAAATGGATTATATTGAAGAGCTAAAAAAAGAAATGATAGAAGAAGTAGAACAAATAGAAATTCATGACATTATAAACGAAATGGATTAGGAACAATATATTTTAGACGTTATCAATAAAATGGATGATTTGCTTGAACTCAATTTGTAAATATTTGTTTTTTGTAAGTATATCTTTTTTTTTAGACAACTAAAATAAAAAATGAATAATAATGATGATTTTGATGATATGTTTCCTGGTTTTGGAGACGTCTTTGATGAAATAGAAAATAAAAAAGTAGAAGATATAACATTTAACGATATATTCAAGGAACAAGATATTGAAGATATTGAAACGAACCTATTTTTAATTTTAATTCTTTTATTTGTTCTATTTAGTCATTTTATTTATTTATTAATTCTTTTATATTAAAAAAATATGTGCATAATAAATGTTTTTTTCAGCAACTAATAAAAAAATGACAGACAACGTATATCCATGCTGTTTTTGTGACAAAGAATTTACTGCAAAAAAACTTATGGATCATCAAAAAGATTGTTCTACAGAGCAATTCTCAAACGAATGTTTTACGTGTAAGAAAAAGGTACAAGATTTGTTAAACCACGAATGTGATTATGAATTTCTAGACATACAAAAAACATGCTTTTTTTGTAATACCAAAGTAAATGATAAAGATTACTATGAACACTCTGTTATTTGTTTTCGTCAATATAAAGATCAACAACATCATCATATGGAACAAATTATTCAAGATGGTAAAACAAACTTAAACTATTTAAATCTTGCATTCAACTACAACATAAATAACATTAAAAATCTTCAAGAAATCACAACTAAACAAATAGTCATCTCAAAAGAAAAAGACCAAGAAACTATAAACCTAAAAGAAGAGAATGTCAAACTTCATCAAACCCTAGAAGAAATGAACAAAGAAATGACAGAATTAAAAAATCTCTTCTTTGACAACATGATGGTTTTAGCAAATCAACAAGATACTCAACATCTCAATCAAGAAATAACAAACTCAATCAAATCGTAGAAGAAAACAGCGCAGAATTCTTAGTACTAAAAGAATCAATTCAACAAAGCAAAGAAGTAAAAGTAATACAGCACATCTTTAAAGACACGCAAATCATCAAACTAGATCAAATGAATCTCAGAGTACTATCAGATGAAGCATTTTATGCAGAACCCATTTACACATCAGAAGGTTATCGTTATCGTATAAAAATTTATACTCGAAGTACCAACGTAAACAATCTAGCCATTTACTTTCAATTATTACGAGGAGACCTTGATGATGCTTTAAAATGGCTTTTGACCAAAAAAGTCATTTGTACCTTGAGAGATAAAGATCGATTTTTTGCTCGCACTATTACGAATGATCATTATCTTCAAAGTTTAGACAAGAGTTCTTTTGATAAACCTACCAAAGAATATAATGTGGCTGTTGGTTTCGACAATTTGATTTCGTACGAAGAACTAAAACAATTTATTATTAATAATAATTTATTTATCACGATTACTATTCATTAATATATTTTATGTAAAAAAAGATTTTTTGATATGTATTTCTACTTTATTATATATATATTTATATTTTAATCTATCATTGTTATACATTATTTTTTAGATTAACTAATATAAAAAATGAATGCAATTGAAATATTCAGAGAAATCAGTCTGGAACTAACCAATGCCAACGTGAGATCTATCAAATTCATACTAAGAATACCGTTTGGAATCAAAGAAACTTTAAAAAATGGTTTGGATATTGTAGAGTACTTTAAAGACAACATTATACAAAACAAACAAGGTCATATATAATAATCATTAGAAAGCAAATTAGAATATTTACTTGTATTATGCAAAGCTATTCATCGAATGGATATTGTCAATAAATATAAAAATTAAAAACCACGACTACCTACTTATGAGGAAAGCATAGTGAAAGATTTACCACCTGTTTACTCTCCACCTAATACATTTTATCCAAGTGCTGTCGTAGAAGCCAAACAAGAAGAACTATTAAATTTTTATCATTTTCTTAATGCTGAACCACCTGAAGCACCTGAATGCGCCCAAGAACCTGAATTCATCTAAAAAACTTTTTTTGGGAAACAACTCACAGTTTTTTACTTGTATAGTAAAACTATGACTTTTTTCCCAAACATTAATTTTTTATTGTATTTTTTATATATTTTGTAACTTTTTTTTAAACAACTAATTAAAAAAATGGGCAGCAGCTGGGGCAATATTGGCGCCATACTTGATAAAGAATTTACTTCATTTCACTACTTTCTACATAAACGTGAAAAACAAATAAAACGAGAAAAAAAGGTCATAAAAATGGACAAAAAAACAAGAGATCGTTGCCGTTATTTGAAAAATACTCGTTCTCACATTAAAAACTTTGAACAAGAAACACTGATTTGGTTTGACCCACAAGAACGACATTTTTCTTATTATCTTTTTTATTACGACGATATTACATTGGATAACTTTAACAAATTTACCCATGAAAATCAATCTCAACTCACCTTGAAAGATTTATGTAAAAGAACTTTGGCACATCAACGAATTTGTTTTGAATTTAAACAGTTACAAAATAAAATCTTTTCTCTATTCGATAAAACCAAACTACCACTTACGAAATGGAAAAATAAAGATGATATTAGATTATTGTTTTACAGCTTTCATTCACTAATTCGTTTTGAATTGGAATCCTTTTTAAATGTTAAAAAAAATCATTTATTATTTTTTCATCTTCAAAGACGTTATCTTTACAAATTATTTCATTTACTTTTTACAGAAATATCGTATTTTGCTGATCCGCGTAAACAACTAGAAACACATTTAATGAAAAAATTATATCATTTAATAATGGAATATATAAATTTAGCAAAACAACAATATTTTTATACTACTGAACCTTGTTTTATTAGCTTTAATATTGTAAATCAATTTTTTTAATTTTTTAGACAACTAATAAAAAATGCAAAATTACAAAAGAAACAAACACTTTTATGAATACGACATCATCCACATTGTCAGTTGGTTTATAGGCGAAACAAAAATAACATAGATCGAAACATGAAATCGTTAAAAGAATTATGTAAAAGAAAATTAGCTGTTAAAAGAATTAGAATTGAATTGGAATTATTAAAAAATCAGCTTGGATTTTTATATCGTCATTATCCTGAAAACAGTTCTGATGATTTTTTTTATATTTGTGAATTTAGTTCTTTAACCGATCACAATCTATTTTTTTGGTTACAAAGAAAAATTATATCTTATTTGTACCAAATATTTAGATCACACTATTATAATCATTATATTAAAAATGAAGAACTTGTTTTTTTTTATAATTGTATTATAAAATACGTTCAATGGGCAGTAGATCAATATTATTATATTAATGAAAATAATTTTGCACATTATAAAAATAATATTTTATATTTATAGCTAAACTATTAAAAAATGGAGCCAAAAATGCAAAGAAAAGTTTTGAAGAATACAACATGCATTATCACAAATGGGTATGGTTTTGTCCACAAACAAGGCTTGACTATAAATACGAAAAAATACCTACGTTAAAACAATTATGCAAAAGAAAAATGGGATTAGCAAGAATACAAGTTGAAATGGAAACATTATAAAAAAACTTGCCAAAGTCATTGCTATTGAATGTTATGATTCGGATAAATATATTATTTGGACTCAAACTTTTTACAAGACAACCGAAATTGGTCCTCGATTTTTATACAGAGAACATTTAGAATTTTTTTTCGATCAAGCTTTTTTTATATAAATATCTGTTGAAATTTTTAACTCTCATTATATTCTACCTTTTTTAAATAATAAACAATATGATCATTTTTATATATCATTAAAAAATTATGTAAATTGGGCTTTACAGCAATATTATTATACTATTTCTCATCAATTTGTACATAAAAATGATGTTATTTTATATTTATGGCAAAACTAATTAAAAAAATGAACAAAAGTGGATATACTAAAAGAAAACCCAGCAAAAGAGTTAGATATCGTTTACAAAAGGAATCTCTCACTTAATCACGATTAATAAACCAAAGATACTTTTGTGTAAAAAAATGTGGCTCGTGTCAAGCTTGTAAATTACCAAAATAACTTGTATTTTTTTATTTTAGAATATATTTTTTATTACATTTGTCTTTTTTTATTCCTTATTTTTTTTATTTTTTATTCCTCTTTTTTTATACAACTTTATATTAACATTCTTTTTTTTTTAGATATAAATAAAAAATGAATATTATTAATAATGAAAATTGGGAAACGGAACTCGTTGCTCCATCTTTCGAATTCCAACAACCAAACATGAAATTAAAAAGACCTCTCCGAGGTCTTGATTTTGTAAAGTGCAATAAATTAGAAGTTATAAACTTAAAAACAAAACAATCACAAGAAAAAATCGAAGAAAAACCAATATGTGACGCTCCTCCTCCCTTTAAGATCGAAGAAGAATGGATTTGTGACGCCCCCCCCCCCATTTTATTTAAACTGTAAATACTATTATGAATAAATTTTGTAAATATTATTATGAATAATATTTTTTTAATTTTTTTAGCAAACTAATACAATGATGGAAAATTCAAATTGTGTGGTAAAAAATATTATTTTGTCAGAAAAAGAATTATTATTCGTTGTGGAAATGGCTAAATTATATAACAAACCACTCATATACTCATATCAAACAACTCGATATATATAATTCTTTCGTCACAATTGGAAAAAATCGTCACCCAAACATAACGTTTGAGAATTTTGTGAAAAAACACTACCCTATTTTCAGGGAACAGAATAATTTTTAATTGTAACAATTTTTTTATATAAAAAAGTTTTTATACCTTATTCTTTATTTTATTTCTGCGCATGCGCGTGATGTCGCTCTTTTTTTTTTTACTCGGGACCTTTTTTTTTTCTCGGATCCTTTCGGTTGATCGGTTGGTCGATCGGTTGGTTGATCGGTTGTGACCGGTTTCTCGGTTTTTTAACTTTTTTTTTGAACTCGGACGGATGGCGTCTTGTCTTAAATATTTCCAACATACTATATCATCATATATATATATATATATATATATATATATATATATATATATATATATATATATATATATATATATATATATATATATATATATATATATATATATATATATATATATATATATATATAAATAAAAACCGTAACGTCCACAAAACAAATCGTAGCAAATTTAAACTTTTACTACTTGCCTGATAATTGTGATAACACATGAAACTCAGAGTTGCAATATTAAATTATACTATAAACATTAGCTTTTTCTAATACCTGGTACTGCGGGTAACATTAACATATATATTATATATATATATATATATCTATATATATATATATATATATATATATATATATATATATATATATATATATATATATATATATATATATATATATATATATATATATACATATAAAAGTTTTGAATAAAAATTTTTGTACAAAAATTCGACCGCCCTTTCAAACTATGTCTGGGATTTAAAAATCAATTTTAATAAAACCCCTATGCTAACATGGTCTATTCTCAAATCAGTACCCACCTACTCAAATATATCCAAAAGATGCCCACTATGTCTGTATGAGAAATTTACTATTTCATCATATCCAAAACCTGAAGAACTGTTAAATAAGAGAACCAAAATTATATCAAAGTGCCGCCACGAAAATAAATTCTTATTAAAAAATTACAAAGCTCGCTACAAACCTGACTAACAACTATAAATAAAAATAAATATACTAATCTGCTCCATATATCTCTCGGCTAACTAATAAATTACTCACATACACAGCTTTTGTAATATATTTCATAATATTATGTATATTTTTATATCAATTTTAATTCTTATTTTCTTATTTTTATTTTATTATTTTTTAATACACAAATAATACACATTAACACATAAAAAATATTTTAAACAACATTAAACATATAACTATTTCACAATTATTAGCCAACTAAAAACAAATTAATAATATTATTAACCTAACTACTTATCAATTTCCGTCCCGTAACGATCAAAAGTACAAATATAAACCGTAACGTCCACTAAACAAATCGTAGCAAAATTAAACTTTTACTACTTGCCTGATGATTGTGATAACACATGAAACTCAGAGTTGCAATATTAAATTATACTATAAACATTAGCATTTTGCTAAATCCTGGTACTGCAGGTAACAGTAACATATATATTCAATAGCTCTAGTTTATCTATTGAGCACTCTTTCAAGTATACAATATTATACATGATAATATAAAGATATTTTCTTTATTCATATATATACACTTACGTGTATATATATATATATATATATATATATATATATATATATATATATATATATATATATATATATATATATATATCACTAAACAGAACTTTACATAAATTTAATATTTTAAATGGTTGCTTTTGATTTTGTCCAGTAAGATTTAACTTTCTAGCGAGATGGTTGCCAAGAAGAAATTTCATTGATCGTTTTTACAAAATCGCAAAGATCAATTCCACCAGTTTTCAGCTATCACTTTAATCTACACAAAAAGGCTGAAATTAGTTAAAAAATAATTTATATCTTCTGGAAGCTGACATAAACTATATATATATATATATATATATTTATATATATATATATATATATATATATATATATATATATATATATATATATATATATATATATATGTATATATATATATATATATATATATATATATATATATATATATATATATATATATATATATATATATATATATATATATATATATGAAAACCTCAGTGGAAAAACTGGCGTTGTCACATTTAAAAAGTATTAAGAATGTATTTGTTGATCATTAATAAATGTCTTTATTAAAAGCAAAGAAAAAAAAAATTTTGTATAAAAAATTACAAAATGTTTTGTTTTGAATAAATTTTAAATAAAATAATTACAATACAAATTTTTTTAAATTGCTTAGTTTTATTTGCTTTAAATAAAGACTTTATTAATGATCAATAAATATATATATAAATATATATATATATGTAAATATATATATATATATAAATATACATATATATATATATATATATATATATATATATATATATATATATATATATATATATATATATATATATATATATATATATATATATATATATATATATATAAACACACATATGTATTTGTTAATATCAACATTAACATCGCTAATGCAAAAGATAACTGTTCAATAAACTCTTCACTGCTATCAGAGTCAACTTTGCTTGTGTCGCTTGTATCAGCTTTTAAAACATTTATTCTAAATATTTTATAAATTAACTAAAGAAACTAATAAATTATTTAAGTAGACACTGCTGCATATATAAACATATAGCCATATATACATATAAGTATAAATAATTGTATATATAAATATATCATATATATAAAACATATAGTATGTATATATAAAGATATGGTAGTATGGTATTGCAGGTTCGTAAGTCTCAAAAGACAGGAATTACCAAAAAGAAGTAGCCTGTTAGGTTAGCAGATTGACAAGACAACTATTAGTTACAAAAGAACTGACTTTTATTTGGACTACTATTATGTTCTCTCTTTGTAAGATCAAGGAGGCAGGAAGGAAACTTACTGCTTACTTCCTTATTTACTATTTCTAACTGCTATGTTCCTCAAGAATATTTAGCACAGTTTTTGTAGACTACACTAACAAAATTTTATGGAACTTAACCTTCTTCGTTTTTTGTTATTTTCAACTTCAAGGTTCGAAGTGTCTTCAGCCAATATTTCTTTCTGACAAGCCTTGGGAAGTGAATCTAAAACAACATTATTTTTTAATATTAATGTTTGTCTTGACTTGAAATGACTTATATAGACTTGTTTCATCAGTTTTAATGTGAAATGACATGATTAAAATTTAAATACTAATAACTTAAAAAAATATTTATATCACAATACAACTTTATTTTTTAACCATATGTATAAAAAATGAAAAATAAAATTTGTATAATTATAAAAAAACAAACAGTTACCAGCAGTAGCCAAAATTCATGCAGTATAAGTAGGTCAATTTAACTCTGCCTCTAAACACTTACTTTTTGCCTTAGAAAAACTTTCTGGATTTTTTAGAGGCCAGTAAGACTTGACTAAATAAGCCTGGTACCCGGTTCAGACCTGGGGACCTAGTAATTCTGCAGTACTCGGCACCGGGTATCATGAAAGAAAATTTTAATATCAATTACCTTAAATACTGTAACTATATGTTTAAGTGGTACTTTAAATTGTGTTGAAATATTATTAACAGGATTTCTTTAAGTTTTAACTTTAACCAATAAACTTTTTGATATAAGTCTAAGAGTGTTATGGAGTCAATAACCATTTTTTTGTGTGATTTAATTTTAAAGCTCTTGATGATTTTTGCATTAATGAGGTTAATGCGAAAATCATCAAGATTTTTAAAAAGTTAAAGACGGCAAGTGATTCCAAACATTAACAACCTAGATGGTTAAAACGGCAAGTGATTCCAAACATAAACAACCTATTAATTATTATTTAATATTAGGAAACTTGATATATTAGGCAAACTTAATTAGCGCAAATTAATTAACATTATTTTGTGAAAATAATGTAACCCTAGAGATTTTTCAAGATTTTATACCACTTTTTTAAATATGAACTCGTTGCCAGGTACCCGGACTCGAACCCAGTTATTTTCTTCTGGGTACCCGGAATGTAATGAAAAAAAAGGTACAATAGAATGCAATAAATAAGAATATATAAAAAAAGCAAGTAAAGAAATATCATAAAATTCAGAGTTCATTGGATTTGTAAAAAATGGCTGCAAAAGTTCATATTTTTGAAAAACATTATAGGCTTCATTGCATTCGCTATTTGGCTATTTTAAAACAATCATTAATCAAAGCAAAAAACTTAGCACTATTAAACTGTTTATATTGCAAACAGTGACGATATGGTATGGGAACTGACCTTGATTAGTGGGATTCAAATGCCCTTTAAAATTATTTTTCACAATTTGAAAGCACAAAAACTGAGGTCGTCGCACAAGCTTTTTTAATCTTCTACTTTTAACGTAATCAAGATAATTTTCACAAAGTGATGGACTTAAAAGAGTACGTATAGCAACAGATAGATCTAAGAAGTTTAAATAAACATCATTTGGCAAGGTACCTTTTAAAATTACCGGACCAGTATATAACAGAAACTGACATAAGTCAGTAGCTTTCCAGCATTTAAATTCCCATATTGAGCGAGGTTTGCGTGAAAATTCTTTTGGTAAATGATGTTTAAATAAAACTAGTTTTTCAGAAAAGGTTGTTAATGATTTTTTTGATAAACTTTGATTTTTTTACTCCCATGCACCCATTGATTAATCATTCTTCTAACTACTCCTAAGCATACTAAATTCATATAATTAAGTGGAAAAGATGAAACCAATCCAAATGATAAATCTAAAAATCAATCTAAATATCAATTTATCAATGTGATTCTTTTTATCTGCTTGCATATGAAAACTTTTGTGAGTTCTAAGTGGAGCTGATAAATTAGGAAGAATAATTTTTCCAAACCATTTACCTTTTTGTAAACATCATTTACAGCTATGATATGCAGTATGAGATTTCATACCTTTAAAAATGCTCTAGCAGGGGCATCGCATATACTGCATCTAGTTTTACGATAAACTTATGACCTTTAGTATCCTCAAATGGTGACTTTTCTAGATATTTCTATTCTGCAACAAAGTCTTTCAAATAGTCAGTTATTGGATTAGGTTTACTGTTACTGCAAATATTTTCAAAGAAAACGTGATAAATATTTTATTAGTACAAACAAATAAAGTTAAACGGAAAAACACCTAATAATTTTTGTTATTAGTTACTATTATTTACAAATAATTTACAATATATTTTAAACATTTTTTCATATAAAACCTTATATTATAACTTATAATATCAGTTACAGTATTTATAATATAAGTAATATATTGTAAATTATATAACTTAAAGAAAAACGTAAAACATTTATGTATTTGTAAATAACATGTAAAGTTTAGATATGACAGTGTTACTTAGTAAAATCTTACCATATTTTGTAAAGTGACATTGAGATTTGCTTGAAAAAGATAATTAAAAACGAAACACACTAACATTAGTTTATTTTGTTTTCGTAATTTAGTGACTAAGCCATAACTGTAAGTCAACCATATAAACTAATTTGAAAAATTTTCAACATTTGCCTATCACATAAATAAACATTTTACAAGTCTAAAAAAAGTAAACGTTGACATTCTTGAACTTATTCATGGCTATGAAATTTACAGCATTTAAGAAGTTAAGAGTATGCCACGTTTTTTTTTCTTCATATTTACACTTTTAATATAATTTTAAAACTGATATGTTACATATCAGTCAGCGCCGTACTAGCGCAAGTGCAACAAGTGCAATCGCACTGGGCCCCCTATTAAATAAACGAGAAAAACTTCTCCAATACCATAAATTACTACGAATTAAAAGAAGAAAAAAAAAATTCGTTTAACTTTCAAAAAAATCTAGTTGGCAACGATTTAATTTGAAACAAATATACATAATAATTCAGTTTTTTGCTTCAAATTATTATCTTCTGTTTGTTTATTATATCGTATTATTAGTGAAAAGTAATATTATTTCAAAGTTATAAACAGAAATAAGTTTTATTTTAATTTTTTGTGGATATTGTCCATCGCAAATTATAAAATACGGTATTATTATTAGTTTACATTTTTTAATTAAATTTTGTTATAATTGTAACACTTATATTTTTATATTTATGGATCTATTTAATTAATATTATTGCGCAATTAATTTACGGCTGACTTATAAAACATAGCCATTATTTTTAGGTTTAACGATTCGTTTATATATTTAATAAGTTGTAATTTTCACTTTTTAAATTCAATTTGTGTTAACGAACATAGTTTGAAAACATATACATATATTCAAATTTATAGAAGAAATACATCAGGTGTCAGGTAAGATAGGCTCAGTTTGTTATCATTATATTTATTTTAGTTATTTATTTATTTTTTAAACTGTTGTTTTTGTAAATTTTTTCACCTCAATTAGAAATATCGAAAAGATGTTATGAAAGCGGCGCACAAAAAAGAGCAAAACAGGTCCGGAAATCAGCAGAGTTAAATAGGCTTGCTGGATCATTAGATAAATTTTTTAAACGAGGCGAAAGTTCATCAATTTCGAACACTAATTTAATTGAAATATGTAATTCAAATAGTATGTCTCAACTTGAAAATAATGTAGAAGAAAATGTCAATGAGCCACAACTTTAGAATATTGATGATAATCAGAGCGAGAATGTAGATGATGAATCAGGAACCAATTGCGTAAATATTGACGATATTTTATCTGATAATATTTCAGAAATTAGTAATAATCCACAAATAGAGAGCAGTACTTTATCTGCTAAATTTAAATATGATATATTAGATCCTGCAACTTGGCCTGTTGAAATCGACAACAAACAACGGATGTTTTTGGTCGAGCAGTCACCAAAATGTATAAAAGGTATCCATTATAAATAAAAATTCTCAAGGAAGATGTTTCAGTGACGTTTTTTTTATCGGCAAATGAAAAATGGTGAATAAGAATTAAGAAAATGGCTTCTATATTCTAACTCAACAGGAAACATTTTCTGCTTTTTGTTGCCGTTTGTTTTCATCGATAAAAATAAGCTTAACTTATGGAGGATTTTCTGACTATGCACACACAGGAAAACGGTTATCTGAACATGAATCTTTAATGGAACATCTTGAATCAGCGTATAAATGGCGAATTCTAGAATTTAATATTAAACGTAGAACAGGAGTAGACCATCTCAATGAAGATTTGTTCAAGAAAGAAAAACGAAGGTGGCGAATAATTTTGAAATGTATAGTAAAAGCGGTTTTAAAGTGAACGAAATTTAGCTTTTAGAGGCAGCAACGAAAAACTTTTTGAACCGAATAATGGTAATTTTTTGGGAGTAATTGAATTACTTTCTGATTTTGTTCCAGAACTACAAATGCATTTAAAATCAATAACTGAAACGGAAAAAAGAGTGACGTCATATTTTTCCGCTAAAATTCAAAACAAGATTATATTACAACTAGCTTCTAAAGTTTTACATATAATAGTAAATAATATTAAATCATCAAAGTACTTTTTAGTTATGATAGATTCAACACCGGATTTTCGCAAAAAAGATCAGTTGTCCATCATTATTCGGTATGTTAAAATAACGGACCACAAGCCAAGTATTCAAGAAAGTTTCTTAAGCTTTGTAAATATATTGTCCTTAACTGGCGAAAAACTGTGAATCAAAATTGCTGATTGCCGTGGTCAGTCGTATGACAACGCAAGCAATATGAAAGTAGTATATAAGGGAGTGAAAAGTCGAATTTTAGAAATCAACACTAAAGCATGGTATACACCATGTGGTTAAAATGATTTAGTAATAGGAGATAGTGTAAAAAACACTATTAAAAGTCAGAACTATTTCACTACATTAAATAATATATATAAGATTTTTGCTGCATCGACAAAGCATTGGGCTATTCAAGTAAAATATTTAAAAATTAATCTGAAGGCGCCCAGCGATACTCGATGGGAGTATCGCTTTGAAAGTATAAAAGCCGTGAAATACCAGATTAAAGAAATTAGTCTTGCGCTAGATGAACTTAAAAATACCTACCTAGATTGTGAAACTCTTGCTGCATCTTTAATAAAACAAATACATTCTTATGAATTTATTGTATTAACAACAATTTGGTATCACTTGTTATCAAAGCTTCACATTTTTAGCCAATTGCTTCAGCGAAAAGATATGGCAATTAGTATTGCATTACAACATTCAAGTGCTATGCTGTTATCGCTTGATGATTTTAAAAACAATTTCGAAGAAATTATAAAAGAAGCACGGGAGTCATCGGTTGCAATAAATGTAATAGCACAGTTCACTGAACGGCCTTCTCGTGATACGCAAATATTAACAAGTAGAAACAATGAATGTCTTGATAAATCACCAGAACCTAGTTTACCATTACCAAAGCGGAGAGTACGTAATCTCAAAAGATTGGCTGACTAATGTTATTATACAGACCATAAAAATAAAGCAGATGATAAATATAACTATTTCGATGTTTTTAGTACAGATGATATACCAGATAATGATATTGAACCGTCAGAAGAAGAAATTGAACCAATTGAATGCTGTGAAGATATTGATATATATGATCTCATTCCTGAAATTGATGATGAGTGTAACCATCTAACTATAACTGATGAAGATAAATTTAAACAATATTGTTTTTATAAATTAATCGATATTGTAAAAGATTCATTGCAAGAACGATTTGAATCGTATAATTCTTTAAATGAAATTTTCGGTTTTCTTTTCGATAATAAGAAGCTAAAAACTATGAATACAAATGAATTCAATGCTAATTGTACAAATCTGGTCAAGCACTTAGAAGGCGATATTGAAGAAGTGGAATTTAAAAATGAACTTTCTATTTTAAAATATATTTTAGAAGATAATTATACTATTATACAGAATTTTCAATTCATTTTAGAAAGGAATTTGGAAGAATTATATTCAAATGTATGTATCGTATATCGAATAATTTTAACAATACCCATTACTGTTGCTCATTGTGAACGATCGTTTTCAAAATTAAAATCAATTGAAAATTATCTACGGTCTACTATGTCGCAGGAAAAACTTTCTGGATTAGCAATACTGTCAATTGAAAATGCAGCAGCCAGAACAATTGATTACAATGACATAATTGATGAATTTGCCAGCTAAAGAGCTAGAAATATTACTTTATAATTGCTTTTGTTTTTTTAAATACAATCAATAAAAAATTGATTCAAATTTAAAACAAATTTTTTTTTAGTTTCTGGACAGGGCCCCCAAAAGTTACAGCACGGCGCTGATATCAGTTTTAAATTTATTTACATATTATGTAAATGTTTTTTTTACAAAAATACAATAAAAAAACCAAATGAAGTTCCTGTGTATATTTACTCCAAATTCTTACTGCATATGGCATTTTAAAAGAATCTTGTAAGTTTATTTCAACAAAACTTTTTAATAAAAACGATGCCAAAAAACAGCTTTGATTAGAAAATACACGCTTCCATCAATTCAAACCAGCCGCAAACCATTTACGGAAGCCTATTCCGATCCCAGAAAAAACCCAGATTTTATTTGCGGCATTATTTTCACACCGTATGGGACCCATCTGGCACCCAGAACAAATCCCAGCCCGAACCCAATCCCAGTAATCCCAGCTGGAACCCAGTATATATATATATATATATATATATATATATATATATATATATATATATATATATATATATATATATATATATATATAAAGAGAGAGAGAGTTTCTATCAGCCTATATTTACTTTATATTAATTAAACTTCAATAAAAAAACATAACAAAAATTAATTAAAAAAAAAATTCTTATTAAGGAAAGGTAAGAACCCAGAAATCAAGGGCTAACCTCAGCCAAAATGATAGTAAACAGATGAAGTGCAAAGTCCTTTGGCTTACCTTCTCGTTGTTAAGTAAATTAGGCTTAAAATTACAAGTCTAATTTATGAACGAAAAAGCCAAGGCTTTTTCGTTCAAAATTTTCATTAAAAATAGATATTACAAAAGCAATACAAAACAAATTAGTTATTATTTAATGGCATTAACAGCAGCATCACTCCTAAAAAAGGCTTGTCCGCAGCAGCTTTGCTACGCCTTTTTCTGTTTCTTTACTTTTTAAATTGACTTTTATATAAAGTCAATTTAAAACGTGGAGTTATATTCCCTAGGGAGGTTGGAAGGGGGACTATGAAAAAATTTCGCATAATTTATTTAAAATGCTAGATCCACCCCTGCACTGCTATTTTAATACATTCTCTCAATTACAATTACTTTATTAAAAAAAAACGTTATTCGTGGATGTATTGAATTTTAATATGCTCAATGTACTTATCTCATTCTTGTATATACCCACATAATAAATTAGTCTTTCTATATTATACAGAAAAAGAGTAATAATGAAAAAACAAATAACTTTTTATTCCTGCTATTTTCGTGCTCACGGATGTGTCTATATAAAAATATCTTTAAATTATTTAAATATTCATCTCTAATTCATCTCTAATTCAATATTTTCATTTTTATTATCAGATTAATAAAAATAAAAAATTGTTTTGCTGCAATTTAAAAACTCTGTATCAAAAAACATTCGCATTATACAAGAGTAAATATACGATATAAATTATATTATATTACAAATTGTTAAAAGACTTATAAAAATTCGTGAATAATAAAAACTTGAAATGTTTTAATAATTTTTGTTAAATTACACATACTTTCATAGCATAAAGTCTTTAATATTCTTACTTGTATTACATGAATACTTTTATTAAAAGTTTATAAAGTAATTTTTCAGCAGATATTGGTATGCAAAAAGATACTATGACTCAAAAAGAGCTCTACCTAATGTACTTAAGGACAGTTCTTTATATTTTCTTTTAGATTTTATTCTAGTTATGTGATAACCTGGTACGCATTTTATATCTTTTTAAGAACAACGATTGCCAATACGATTATAAAAGCAATAAAAAAAATTAGCTGTCTGGATCCAAAAAACGGGTCCAATTAAGTATGTTCCACATCTAGCATTTTTATATTTATTCTTTGTATGGTATCTTTTTTTAAATAATTTTTTGTAAGCGGTAGCGAAAAGTTAGTTTAAAAATCTTGACGTCACGGTGTTTTTCACGGTGTTTAAAAAATTTCAGTCACAGTGTTTTCACGGTGTATTAAAATTATTTTATATAGTAAAGTGGTCAAAAAGCTAAAAAAGGATGATAATGGAACAGAAAAAGAAAAAAAGAAAAGATACAGAAGGTATACATACCTGTTGAAGTACCCACTGAGAAAATACCTCAAAGTCTTCCAACTAGTAGTGATAGTTTGAGGTAGTATCAATTTATCCTTCGCGAGTTAAAGTTAAGTACAACTCCACTTCTGCTAATATTGGTTGCGAGTTAAAATAAAAACCCAAGGATCTTCTTTGTGAAGATATTGTTTATACAGATTCTGAAAACGACTGCTTGGTATCTAGGAATAAAAAGTTTTTGATAATGCTGGGGTTGGAAAGAAATTTGCGGTTTCAGGGTACAGCATGAAGACCAAAACTATCAAAAATAATTTGAAATACAAAAGAATGATTAAATTTTATTCTTTGAACTGGGACAACAGCCTTGATAACAAGCCAAAGTTAGAGTAAGATTTCCTCGTAGAATTCTGTCAGCTTTTCGACATATTGTTTGGGTATATTTGGTCTTTAAAGACTTAGCGAGTCCGAGTCGTCCTTACGATTATTTTTTGGGTCCGAGTTTGGGTCCGGGTTTAATTTGTCTTTTTTTCTTGCAATTTTAACAATAGCATAAAAGTATTTTTCGTGTTCACGCTGATTAAAAACGAGTGATTTGATAAATGTCGTAGTAAATAAAGCAATTTTTAGCCGGCCTCACCACCTAACGTAAATATATTATTTTGTACGTTTTTATGATGTTAAATAAACAAATAAACTTGACATTACTTTTTTAAAATATTGCGTTAGTATTTACCAACATAGTTTATAATAAAATGCATGTAAATGTACTAGCAAAAATAAAATCAACTACATTAAAATACTTATAATTGTTTAATATATACCAAAGCAACTACTTTTTACATAAAAATTAAATTTTTTAAAAATAATGAACTCAATGAATTGTGAATTCGGACAATTCAACTGTCCAATAATATAGGATGAGTTCTTGTATTGTAGTTAAATGCGACAGAAAATATTCGTTCGGAATTTGTTGATGTTGGTTTTATTGTCGTTATTTTCGTTAACGTTTGATACAATTATTCTAAATATGAAGTTTTTTTTTAAGTTTTTGAAAACAATAAAAGTTCTTTTTTAAGATCAGATATTCATTAGAATTAAGAATAAAATTCACTACGTCGAAGTTTATTTTAAATTAGCATTCAAAAATTGGCTTTTCCTCCACCAACATCTATACTAGTAGATGGGCCAGTATGTTACAAAAGTGAGTAATTTTTAGCATTTTATATGCATCAGGGTCTTTGCTTTTATTCTTTCCAAATAAAAATATTCTTCAATATTTGGTTAATATTTCACAATACAAAAATTTTTCGTGCCATCATAGATATTGCAGTGTAAACACCATTGTATGAGGAGAAACTTCGACTTTGCCAAGTATCATTACTTGTATTTAATGCATTGCAGACATAAGCAGTATGTTGGGATGTTTTTGTTATTTCATATGCAGCATCTGATATGGTTTCTACTGTAATTGATTCAGCTTCAGTGGCAATTTCCGGACAATTTTCTTGCAGTTCGCTTTGCGGACAACTTTCTTGAGATAAAAAAAAAGTTTTTTTTGAAAAAAAAATTTCAAAAAAGTATATTTAATATAAAAAAGTATCAAATGTACTTAAAAAAGTAACTTGATAACATTGTTTCAATATTCTATAGACTTTAGTAAATGCTATGAAGATTAACGAAACCTTGTTTTAGCTTTTAGAAAACGATCTACATTCAGAATATTTCTAAAATTATTTTATGTAGGGAAATTTTCCAAAATCAGCCATAAAAGAAGGAACTTGACCTAAAAACGGATCATAATTATTATTTAAAACACTTATTTTACATTTTTAACAAATTAACGCGTTATGCACTAAATTTATTTATTTGAAAACTGAAAAGTGTGAATAAGTAGATGAGAAAATTATTTTTCATTTTTCTCATTTTTAACATCAACGTGAAGGTAACGCTAAGTCTATTAGCATAAAACATCACGACAATTAATAATAAGCATAAGATGTTTCAGTAAGATCTAAATAACTCACACCTTTAATTGGCCAAGGAATTAATTATTTAGGGAATATGAGTTATTGGGAGTATAACCCATAATTGGGTTATTAAACCATATTGGGAGTATCAAGGCTCAACTGGAATTTCAAAATTAGTTTAATTTATTGGGGGTTATCGAGTTATCCTGAGTTTATAGTACATATTTTAGCTACTAACATCGGACACTTAGAAACACATACATCAACATTTAAAAAATATAAATTTATAACTTTATATAAAACATATTAACATTGACATATAATAAATAACACATTTTACCACATCATGAGACATAATAATACTTATCAAAAACTACTTCATTTATTACATTTTAAAAATAAAATATTATTTGTGTAATATTCGTTCAATGACATACCTTGTAATGCATGTTTATCAAAATTATTATACAAATTATCAAATGTCTAGGTTTTAGGACATGCTACATTAAATTTGGTTGAGTGAAAACCAAGGCTTTTGGAATTAAGATTAACTTTATCAAATATTTGACTGATTTTTATTTCTTATCATTGAGTATTGCTAAAAAAAAGTGTCTTTATTTAAATGATTTAACTTGATAGCATTAAAATTAATGCAAAAAATTGAAAAACAACACAAAAATTAATAAACAAAAATATAGTTAACCAAAAAAATTACAAAAGTAGCTTAAAGTTGTAAATTGATTTTAAATGTCTTAAAATGTTAAATAATTTACATCTTTTGAGCCACATCTTCCTCACCCTGTATCCTCAATTTTTTTGGTGCTGTATAGGGTGTGATCCCTCCATCTAAAAAAAAAGACAGCCTTCTGCATTCCTACACCAGCGATAGAAGGTCCTCTGGGAAAGAGGGCCCGGATGCTAGAAACGATGTAGTTTGCGTCCCATGTTGAGTCTGAAAAAAAAGTATATATATAAATACAATTATTTGCTGGGATGACGTTGTAAATGTTACTAAAAATATACCTATACAAAGCAGTTGTTAAACCGTTTTTTTATTGTGGTTTAATAATTCAATAGTTAATAATAAATCAATAAGAGATTCGGTTTAAATAGTTACGCAAGTAGGCTTGTTTATTTAGGGAAGAATGTTGTATTGAAAGAGATAGAATAAGAAACTTCTTACATCGTTATCAATTTTAACTTTAAAAAGATTTAGCTAAAAGTCCTTTGTGATATGAATTCGTTTGCTTTTTACTTTTTTTAAATACCATTTTAAGAAATGTTCTTGAAAACATTTTTTATTTTCACACAGGAGTCTATACAAAGCAGTTGTTAAACCGTTTTTTTATTGTGGTTTAAAAATTCAATAGTTAATAATTCATAATCCGCATTTTGAATGCTGAGAATTCCTTTTTTCTGAACATGGATTCACTCGTGATAAAAGTTCATATACCACCACCAATGCCACCACCTCAAGTTTGGTGAATTGCTTTATAACATGGAATTTGGTAATTATTTTTTTCATTTTTGCACCTTGCTATAATTAAGCATATTACCATAAACTCAGAACTTGTATTTTTTAGCATTGGTTTAAAATTTTAAAAGCTTTTACTTATACTACGTATATTAAAAGTTAGTGTTAAAAACAACATTTATGACGCATTCATGAGGTTAGAAACTTCCTCAATAAAAAGTAGCTTAAGTTGATTATGACGTCCTCAAAAAAGTTTACATCTTGATTATTATGTTTACCCATATTGTTTTTATTTACAGAGGCCTCCTCCAGTCACAGTCAGACAAATGCAGAACTCTTAACTCATCCAGTAAGTATTAGTACCGACAGATAAAAGTAAATTGTAAAGTGCCGTTGATTTTAAATAGTGCACAAGCCTCACAGATTAAGTAACCTCTTCATTATACTGAAATGCTCTATATTGCAATTCAAATAAGGCCCAGGTCTACCAACCAGATGATCAATGTATCCCCAAAATAATAACAAAACAAACTTGAAACAAAAAAGAGTACTCCTACCAGACCCGTAGCAACGGGAGGGTGGGAGGGGGTAGGCAGCAGAAGTATTCGCCCCCCAATAAATTGACTCAAACAATGACTAAGAAAAAAATGTTTTCAAAACTATATCGGGGTAGTGCTGTTCTCCCCCCAATATAATTTTTGTTTCTACGGTCCTGTTACTACTACTACTACTACTACTACTACTACTACTACTACTACTACTACTGCTACTACTACTATTACTACTACTACTACTACTACTACTACTACTACTACTACTACTACTACTACTACTACTACTACACTACTACTACTACTACTACTACTACTACTACTACTACTACTACTACTACTACTACTACTACTACTACTACTACTATCTAGATTAAGTTCAGCAATAATATATAGTGATAATTGAAGCGTAATGAATCTTAACATTATTGCTAGAGATAACGTTTAACGTCGTTTCGCTTTCGTTTTTAAAGTAGTTTTAATTAGTTACTAGGCTTTTCTGTATTTGAAAGAGGGCATTCTTAAAATGGTCGCGGTTATCGGAGAAAGATATCTCAAGCGAGTTAAAACTTTTTACCTTTTAAAATATAATTGTTATTTATTAGTTTAGAAATATTACATAAAAACTCATATTAAGATAAAAAATTATCGTTAAGATCATATTATAATTGAAGTAAGTATAGAAAATAGTTTAGCAAATTATATATGACATTTTTATTAGATATAAAGTAAAAAGGATCACTCGTTTTATTTTTTTAAATCGTTTACATTTTGTTTGTTTTAGTTTTTCTTTTGGCTTAATTTTTTTTTAGCAGTTTTTGTTGAGCTTATATTTTATTTTTTAGAAGGAAAATGTGGGTATGGATAAGACCTAATTCTTTTTTATGCAACAAAAAGTTGTACTAATGCTATTTCCATAAAATTGGTTATTACTACTTTGAAATTTCTGTGATGCTATTAACTATTTTTGTTCATTTTTAGAAAACTTAGAAATATAAATTAAAATTTTGTGCCAAAACTGACGTGACATGTCACATGTTATTGTATGTAAAGGTTAAATTTTGTTATGAGGATTACAGTTCTAATAAAAAATACAAAAATTAAGGTAGAGTAATGTAAAGTGTTTTTTTATTGTTTGTGTATGTGTTTATATGTGTTACATCAATGTTTTATAAATAAGTTTAGTTATGTTAAAATAAGGTTATATATATATATATATATATATATATATATATATATATATATATATATATATATATATATATATATATATATATATATTTATATTTATTGTGCTTATAGTTGGTATATATGTTTATATTATGTTATTTCCATGTTTTTAAAGTGCTGTGACTTGGAACACGTGTAGATCAAGATTTGTCAACATTGCCAGCCAAGTGATGTACTTTTACCAGAGGATTACACGGCAGTGTTAGGTGTCAAACTGTTACTGCTTTTGGTCTAGGTGTTTTCAAGTCTTTATTATTAAATATTTTTAAAATACATAATAATGTATTTTAAAACATTTTGCGTAATGTTGTTACTTATGTTCTGTTATATATGAATGTTATGTTACTTAAGTTATGTTATATGCATATTATGTTAACTTATGGTGTGTGCTATTGTTGTCTGTTATTGTTTTGATGTTGTTTTTTCGTTATCTTTTGAGTTGATAGAAATTTGGCTTATCTTCACGTTGGTGTCTATTATTAAAAATGATAAATAGGTAAATTCATTATTAAAAATCACTGCTTTTAATCATTCAATAAAAGCCAAGACAACAGACGTGTTTCCTTTGAACAATGTGGGGACACCAGACCTTTTATATTGACCTAACTTTGTTTCACATGGTCGTAGGACAACAGTCTTTATACCTCTGTAGATACTGAAAAAACTAAAAAGATCTCATACATAACTCATTTTCACAAAAAACCGGACAACCGACCTTTGTCTTTATAGATACAGATATTGGGATCTAAAGTTTAATTTAGTTTATAGTTTTGGTTTAGCTTATAGTTACTTTTAGTTTTTTTAGTTAGTTTTAGCTTCAGTTATCTTTTTTCTTACTTTAGACAACTTTATAAAGCAAATGAGGGAACAGGTAAAAAATATTATAAATATATATTTATTTGTATATAAATATTATTTTATTGATTATTCTGAGGTATATTTTTTTGTCATAAGTGTCTGGTAGAAGCATAATTGGTAGGGCTATGTTTTATAATTTAATTATTTTGTATAGAGAAATATGTGCAATAGGTGAAGAATTATTTAATATAAATGTGAAGTTTTTAAACTGTTCACGTTTAACTCATATTTTTATTAAAATAAAAGTTTTCACATGTTTAACGCTTTTTAATTTCCTCTCATTTTTTTTTTAATATTTTTTGCATCGTCTTCTGTTACCTGTAAAAATGGTGAGATTATGCATTATATTTTGATTAAACAAAATTGCAAATATTTATAATTTTTATTATATTCTTCTATTTGTAACTTTAAAGTCGTTAACACTTGAACAGTACAGAAGTTATCTTCCCCAACACACAGGGCCTCTCTTGGTGAGATCCTTCAACAAGTGGTGTAGTAATGGCGGTATGGATGAGCCCTTCTTTTAATGGAGAGCTCATCAATACCGAGGAGTTGGGCGACACCGAAGAAAAAAACATCAGCCAAAAGGTTGTAAATGTCTTCTATCAGTGAAGACTTTTTGTTGCCGTTTTTTGTTCGTAATTTTTTTAATTTTTTTTAATTAAAATTTTTTTTTTAATTTGTAATTTTTTATTTAATAATATATTATGTTGTATATTTGATTTATTTTGGTCTTTTTAAACTAAAACTTTATTTGTTTTTCACCAATTTAAACTTAAGTATAGGCAAAGTGATTCATTACCCAATTGTCATAATGTAATAATGCTACATTCTATTGTTAAAAATAATTAATTGGTAGTTTAAGTTATTGAACTCAATGCTTTTAAAGTTTACTATAAACCTAGGCAATATATTTAGCAATATAAATGCAATGTATTTATATTTCAATTTGATTTTTTTGATAATGTTTATAGTTTGGCACCTTGAAGCACTTGTTTTTTGCTTTTTAATTAAAATATTTTAAATCTATTTTAATCTTAATAATTAATTAAAGTTCCTGTTATAAAAAATATAACAAGAATTTAGTTTTTTTATCAACTTAAAGCATAGTGAAGTGTTATTATTTTGTGTCAATAACTAAAAACGTATTGTGCTAAACTTAGGAATGTCGAAGAAAATGGTTCTGCCTAACACTGATATGACCTATGTCAGTTGTAAATTACTCAAATAATGTTAAATAATAATTGGTAAACTATTTTAACTCTTCATACTTTTTATGTTAATATTACAGATGGAATAATTTTTTCAACTTGAAGGCGTTTTTTTGAAATGGTATTAGTTAAGGTTTCGCAACTTTAAATTGTGGAAAACAGCTACTAAAATTAAATATGTAACAGACCGACTATAACCCGTATTACGGGTTACTTTCTGCTAGTAACGAATAATCGTAGATCTTTTTTTATTTTTATTTTACGCGATGATTTTATATGAAATAAAAAAATTAATTACGATGATCAAATAAATACAAATAAACACATTTTGAGTAAATTAAATCTTATATTTAAAACTATTTTTTAATGTCTAAAATCTAAAAATCTTTTAAAAGATTATTTTTTTAAGTTTCTTTAAATTGTGAATAAGTTAAATAAATCTTCTCATTCCAATGGAATGACATATTTGCTTTATTTTTTCGTTGTGGCTAGCGCAACGATACCGTTGCTCTAATTTTTTATCTTTAAGTCACGGTAGTAAAGTTTGATTGGTTTATTTTAAGTCACGGCTGCGAATATTATTAGTTGATGTAGAAAGTTTTAGTTGCAGAAATATAAAAAGAATTGCATGTACGTTTAGCATTGCGGTATCTCATTGATTCATCTTTTACGGTGATCCGTGATCGAGACCTTCACTAGGACTAACTATTTCTTATTGAAAGTTATTATATTATTGTTGTATATTGAAAGATACATTGATTTTTATTATTTACATACATCGACTGATATAGGAAAAAGCGTAGTGAGTGTACATACATCCACTTATTAAGGGATAGGCGCAGTAAGTGTACATACATCTACTGATTTAGGGATAGACGCATTGAGTGTTCATACATCGACTAATTTAGGTATAGGCAAAGTGGAGCACACATACATCGACTGATTTAGAGATAAACGTAGTGGAGCGAACATACATCGATTAAAGGCTTTGGTTTGGGCATGCATTCTTTAAATGAAAGATGAAGAAAATAAACCAATCAGAAATCACTACCGTGACTTAAAGCAACGGTACCGTTGCGCGAGCAACAGCGTTATTTTTTTGTTTCTATTTTGACAAAGAATTGTTTAAAAGTTTTTTTTAAAACTTGATCAGAGCATAAAATGAATAAAAACTACTAATTTTAAAAAGATTACGTTAATTTTTTAAACAATGTTTTTTTGCAAAACAAATGTTTATACAAATTAAAAGTAATATAATTTTTTCTTTTTAATAATTCAATTTCACTTTTCAGTAAGATAAATAAAATTTGTTCATTTATTATACAGTCATTTAAAGTAATTTGTAAAGCGCTTTGCGTAACTTTAGTAACACGTTATAAAGTAATTTGTTTCAAATGCAATTAAATCCAATACTTTCTTTTTCGTGAGGAATTGTTTTCTTTTTTTCTTTAGTTTTCTTAATTTCTTTCCTAATTCAAGTTTAGTTTTGCGTTTCTTTTTTCAGCGCGTTTCTGAAATGTTTAAACCATTAAAACATCATAACAGTCGTGGTCAAGTAATCAAGAAAAAAAATCTTTTGCATTGTCAGCAATAGCGTTCGATATCACGCCATTCCTGCCCACCTGTCTGAGAGAGGAATTTATTGATTTTTCAAAAAAGAAGACTTTAGAGGATTTTAAAGAAGCTGTGGCCACCCTGTGATAATAAAGAGGCTTTAAATTTTCATGGGTAAATAAAGTGTAACAAAGAAAAATAATTTTTATGGCTAATCTAAATTTTTTTAAAATATTTATATTGCAATATCTTAGACTATTAATTATATACTATGTTTTATGTAAAATACCGAGAATAAAAGAACAAGTTAAATTTTTAAAATCCTTCCAAAAATAATAAGATTTAAAATGCAAGAAAATGAATTTTTATTAAAAAAAAGAGGTAAAATTCAGTTTGGATGTAAAATATTTTAGAACTTCGTAGTATACATGTAGGTCTCTGTACTCTGTATACAGAGTTATAACATTTTTCCTATTATTTTTGTAATGGAATAATGTTGAAAACATAAATATGTTTTCAACATTTGTTTATATGTTTATGTTAATATTTAACAAATGTGTTTTCAACATTGATCCATTCCATAAGTCACAATGAAATATAATGCCACTTGAGTCTCCTCTAAAACAAATTTCACAAAGGAGATGAGTTGGAATAAAACATTTGTTTTTACTTGGTCTTATAAAACCAGTTATACTTTTCACCATGCCTTGCGTATAGTTTACAATCTGAAATAGAGAGGGTCTTTAACGAGCATTTCTGATTGTTTTAATCCAATCTGGTAGAACACATGCAGGTGTTTTGCAATTAATTAACGCCATACCTTTAAATTTCATATAAAAATGTCCGCTTTCTGGAAACGTAATTTTGATAAAGTCAAACCTTTTTTTCATGATTAAGAAAATCCATAAAACGAGTTAATGCATAGTTTTTACTCATGAATCGCAAAATAACTCTACAGATCGATTATCTTTGTCTAAATGTTTAATAAAAAAACCATATAACATTAAAATTACCTCATCCGTTCCTTATCTAGCTCTTGTTTCATCATAAAAATACAAAGAAACTTGAAAGCACATGAATATCAAATGAATGAAATGTTAATTTTCTTTTGTAAGAAATTCTAACCACCCCTCTAGTAATATTAAATATACCAACTATGATATCTAACCGTATTAGCAATACTTCATCTAGCAAGGGAGTTTTTGATAGAGCAACATCATTTTATAACAATGCGTTAGCAGCAAGTACGTTTAATGAAATCTCGTCTCACCAAAACCAAAATCAAGATCACGAAACATTATTTGGTTTAATCTTCCTTTTTCGCAAAATGCAAATACTAACATCGCAAAAAATTTTCTAAATCTAATTGAAAAGCAGTTTCTAAAAACATATATATTTAATAGGAATTAATTAAAAGTCAGTTAAAAGCTGTCTTCCAAACATCACCAATATTATTAATTTATACAATAAAAAAGTATTATATAATTTTTCCAAAACAATTATTCCAACGTGTAACTGCTGGCAACCTTCACAATGTCATTTGTAAGATGTGTCTGAGTAAAAATATAATTTACGTCTGCAATTTATAAACATCACCACAGGATAGTGGTTTAAATTATATTGGTTGAACGAAACACACATTTAAAGACAGGGCCGCGAAGAGCCGTCACGCCGCCTGGTATAGCAACACTGATTCGTGCCCTTATTTATAAAAGTTTTCCTACATAATAGAAAAAGGAAACTACAAAATCTAAACATATCTGGCAAATGGAAAAAAAGAATTTTCAAATCCTATTCTTACGTGGAAGATTATTGATGAGAGGACGGAACCATTTAAACCTGGAAGAAAGGTATGTACCTTTGTTTAACCAAAAAATACTATACTATTACGTCATCTACGAAACTATTTAATAAACGAAATAAATTAATATCAAAATGTCGCCACGAAAACAAATTTGTTATCTGCAACTTTAACGCCATATAAGCTAACACCCTTTTGTATTTTTGTACATTATTTTTGTTGTTGTTATGGTTTTTTGTAACGTCTGATGATCGCATAATACGTAAAACTCTGAGTTATGTTTCAAGTTTATTTGTGTTTTATTATTACTGTAATATTATATATATATATATATATATATATATATATATATATATATATATATATATATATATATATATATATACATACATATATATATATATATATATATATATATATATATATATATATATATATGTATATATAAGGGTATTCCTCCAAAAGAGCTCTCTACTGATGAGTTTTACGTTTTTAATGTTAAGCTCATTATTTATAGAAAAAACAAGTTTGTTTCATTCTGGAAAATTGAAAAAAAATCATCTACAAGTGTATAAATTATATGCAATTGTTTTTGTTACAATTTAAGCTTGGTGGTTATTTATTGATAAATCTGAAAATGCTAAAAAGAGACATATAACTAATATTTGTTGGCAAATTATAAATTTAATTGTGGTTAAAAAAAAAAAAAAAAAAAAAAAAATTTTTTTAATAGTTTCTTTTTCAGTCATACTCTAAGCCTATTTATTTAAGACTTTTTAACTACAAAAAAAAATAATTTGAAGACGATCTTCATCTTTAGTAAGACCAATAAAACCTTGAATGAGCCTAATGTTCCTTTCTACATCATCGTTAACAACAGATATATTTTAGATCTATGCAATAAAATCTAGCAACTGAGGGTGACTAAAAACATCTATAATGTTGAGACTATTATTTAACTGTTCTTTTATAGTTGCCATTCATGCTTTAAAACGTTTAAAAAGAAGATAGCATTGCTCAAAAATCATCTCAGGTAGCTCTGTGGTCTCTCCAATTCGTTCTTTTAATGGTTTACAAAGCTAAAACTCCTCTAGCTCTTCAAACTCAACTATAACTTGCAGCATTTGTTGCTTTGTTTCAGCTGGAACTTGTTTTTCCCTTCAGTTCCAGGTAAATGGCGTCTCATGCTCAAAAGCATTTCCAATTTTCTTATTGACATTTCTGAATGCATAGGTTGTCTGAAAAGCTTTCAAATTTTTGCATCTTTCAGCTGCAGCACAACTTTTTCTGTAATATGTATCTTTTATCTTTGGTCATATAAAGAGTGAGAATGTAGATTGTACCTGTTAAAAACCCTGCCTCATGGTAGGCGCCAGGTTGAACTTAAAATATTGCTTTTTTCTCCAAGAAAGAGGGAGGCTAGTTTACAGAATATTCCCCATTCATTTCTAGAAAATACCATACTAAAAAATGTGTTTGTCTAAAATTTCTTAGCTTCCTTTGTAACAGTGCGAAGAATAGTGCCAATCTTTAAACTAACTCTTTGCCGTTTCAATTTGCATTAATTTTTCTCTTTGTCAACTTTTTCTCTTGTTCTCTTTGTCTTTCTGGCAGGTTTCAAGCCCCTTTTTTTTTTAGGTTTACATAAAAATCCCTTCTTGGACCTATAATTTTCTCACCAGTAAAAGCAATTATATATGATGAAATACAAGTACTTCATATATCTGTCTCCTATTTAATATTTTCAAGAATTCGGGATTCTCATTTTAGCAAAACATTATCGATTTCTTTTAGTTTTTTCTGTCTCTCTAATTCTCAACATTAAAGTAAATTTTTTCTAAAAAGAAAATGAGTATATTTACATAATTTATATAGGTTGACACCATACTTATCAAAAAATGAGGTAAAGGCAAATTAATGTCAACGATGTAACTTTTTTAAATACATTTAACTACTTAAAAAAAAGGAAAATTAGGCAGCGTTTGAAGTCCTGTGTCACTTGCTCAACCTTCAGTATTTTAATAAAGCTATTTATAAGCAAATACAAGATGTTTAATCATAACACTATTATTTATTCAAAGTTAATGTTAATTAGTCTGCTGTGCAAATAAAAAAGATTTATGCAAGTACATAGTCTACATTATAATGTTTAAATTAGAGTCGGCAACCTGTGGCTTGCAAGCCTCGTGTGATTTTTTCAATGTCAAAATGCGGCTTTTTAGTTCCATGCATAAATATAAATGTAACATTGAAATAAAGATGTTAAAAGCTTTTTAAAAACTGAAAATTGTTTCAAATTGTAACTTTTGGTTCTAACGTCCCAAAAGGAAGCCAACCTTGGCTTTTGCATTTTATTAAACGCATTTTTTTTAATACTAGGCTCTATTAAATATAATTGGTTTTCAATGTGAAATTAAATTAAGTTTAAAGTTAAAGTCAGAAAGTTTGGCACATTTATGAATTGTTTCTGATTATGTACAGTACTCTTTACTGTACATAAATAATGATAAATATGAAAAAATTCTCATTAAAATAAAACTTTTTTGTTTGAAATACGGTTTTGAAACTGATAGATTGCCTGCCCATATCAAAACTCTCAGTCAATGTAGCGACACTCGCATGTTCTAGAACTTGCATGTTCTACCTATTTGTCATTCAATTTATGTACATTCCTTGCATCTTCTATCTATTTGTCATTTGATGTATGTACACTCCAACTTATTTGTCAGTTGATTTAAGAAAAATGAAGATATAAGGTTTTGCTTATAGCCTAATATATATGTATAAAATATTTATACTATAAACAACTATTATATCGTTTATTTTATGTGTTGTAAAAATAAAAATAGTTTGGGACGATTTTTCCTGGAGGATTTTCTCTCAGGTAAATTTTTTCCTGCTACCAATAAATATTTAAAAATAACATCAAAGTTGATTAATATGTATGTGTAGGGGTGGGGGAAGAGGGGTGGGAAGAAATCGTTGACGTAATTTTATAGCGGAAGGGGGTTTCTGAAAGTTTGACAAGTTGTTGCCAAAGGGAAAGAAGGGGGAAAGGGAAAGGTAAAAGTTGCCGAAAAATTGTTGACGTAATTAATGGACAGCCTCTCATCAAGGTTTGAAAATTAGATTATAATATATATGCAACTCTGAAAAATCAGTTTTTTTATCATTAGAGTCATTTTTTTTTACTATTTTTGATCTCTTCAATAATATTTTTTAACTTGTGATTGTGTCAATCGGCGATCTCAGTAAGTTATAGTTTATCTGGTTTTCAAAGTTAAAGTACATGCAAATTTTATTACAAAACTAGATGAAGTTGTTGTTTTTACGGACTGCTGTGGAACATTGATTTCAAATCAAAAGTCAGAAATGCAAAGCGATTTTTAGTTTTTGAGTAAAAATAGAGGTATGTTTAAAAAATATGATGTCATTTATTGAATCCCTTCAAATCTAGCAAAGAATCTCAACAATCATTTTTCATTCTAAAAAGTATAATTTAATTAGGGTTTTTCGGGTCAGAGTACCCGGACTCGGACTCGGCGAGTCTATGGAAAAGTACTTGGATCCGAAACCCAATCTTAGACTTGACGAGTCTCATCATGGTCCATATTTGTTTCCAAATTTATTGTGTTTTCAACTAGAAAATTTTTTTTGTAATTTATTTTATTATCCATTAATCAAAACATGTAAAGTTAAAAGTAACAACTTTTTCTTCGAGAAGTTTCTTAAACACGAGTTGTCATCTATAAGCTGTATTTATCTGTGTATCTGTATACCTGTTATATCCTTTAAACCGAATACTTTTAATGGGTTAAGAACATATGAAATTTGTCAGTCAATACAGAAAGAATAGATATTGATTTATTCTTGTTAACGCAAATTCAGCAAGTGCTAGTCTTCTACTAACAGATTTACAAAGCTAAATAAATACATATTTTTCCAAGGTAGATTCTATTAATACTTCTGCATAAAATTATAATAAAATTTGTTTTGTGGATACAAGATAACTGATAGTACTGTATTATACATTATTGTTCAGTTAATATGTTTTCCAGAGTGTAACTTGTAAACTTAATTTAGCTTAAAGCACACGTACACAAAAAAAAAGACTTTCCAGCTTATTGATTATATTATTTTAATATGGTTATAATTACAAATTGTGTACATCCGAGAAGTGTGGTTATGAATTTAGCAGAATTTTTGATATTAACTAAAAATATATATATGCAATGCGCTTATCTGAAAATGGGCATACTTGCTTAAAAAGATTCTGTTATCTTGTGGATCTTTCGCAACTAATGACTAAAAACACATACACTAAAATTGTCTGCAAAATTGCAACTGAACCTGAAGTAATTACAGTAGAAACCATATCAGATGCTGCATTTAAAATAACAAAAACATCCCAATATACTGCTTATGTCTGTAATGCAGTAAATACTAGTGTCTCTTGTGATGATACTTGGCAAAGTCGAGGTTTCTCCTCATACAATGGTGTTTACACTGCAATATCTATGATGGTACGAAAAAGTTTTGTATTGTTAAGTATTAACCGAATATTTAAGAATATTTTTATTTGGAAAGAATAAAAGCACAGACCCTGATGCATATAAAATGCTAAAAATTACTCACTTTTGTAATATGCTGGCCCATCAACTGGTATAGATGTTGGTGGAGCAAAGCCAATTTTTGAATGCTAATTTAAAATAAAACTTCGCTGTAGTGAATTTTATTTTTAACTCTAATGAATTGCTGATCTTAAAAAAGAACTTTTATTGTTTTCAAAAACTTAAAAAAAAACTTTATATTTAGAATAATTTTATCAAACGTTAATGAAATTAACGACTATAAAACCAACATCAACAAACTCCGAACGAATATTTTCTGTCGCATTTAACTACAATACAAGAACTCATTCTATATTATTGGACAGTTGAATTGTCCGAATTCACAATTCATTGAGTTCATTATTTTTTAAAAGTTTTTTTTTTATGTAAAAAGTAGTTGCTTTGGTATATATTAAACACTTATAAGTATTTTAATTTAGTTGATTTTATTCTTGCTAGTACATTTACATGCATTTTATTATAAACTGTGTTGGTAAATACTATCGCAATATTTTAAAAAAGTAATGTCAAGTTTATTTGCTTATTTAACAACATAAAAAAACACAAAATAATATATTTACGTTAGGCGTTGAAGCCGGCTAAAAATTGTTTTATTTACTACGACATTTACCAAATAACTTGTTTTTAATCAGCGTGAACACGAAAAATACTTTTTGCTATTGTTAAAATTGCAAGAAAAAAAGACAAATTAGACCCGGACCCAAACTCGGACCCAAAAAATAATCGTAAGGACGACTCGGTCTCGCTAAGTCTTTAAAGATCAGGTATACCCAAACCATATGTCGAAAAGCTGACAGAATTCTACGAGGAAATCTTTCTCTGAATTGGCTTGTTATCAAGGCTGTTGTCCCAGTTCAAAGAAAAAAATTTAATCATTCTTTTGTATTTCAAATTATTTTTGATGATTTTGGTCTTCATGCTGTACCCTGAAATCACAAATTTCTTTCCAACCCCAGCATTTCAAAAACTTATTATTCTTAGACACCAAGCAGGAATTTTCAGGATCTGTATAAACACTATCTTCGCAAAGAAGATACTTAGGTTTTGATTTTAACTTGCAACCAATATTAGTAGAAGTGGGGTTGTACTAATCCTTGCTCGCGAAGGATAAATTGATACTACCTCAAACTATCACTACTAGTTGAAAGACTTTGAGGTATTTTCTCAGTGGGTACTTCAACAGGTATGTATACCTTCTGTATCTTTTCTTTTTTTCTTCTTCTGTTCCATTATCATCCATTTTTAGCTTTTTGACCAACATACTATATAAAATTTCAAATTCTACCGCGACTCGTAATATGGGTTACTTTTTAAATTATTTTTTTAAGATACAAATTTACAATTGTTGTATTTCGTTCATTTGTTAGTTAATGTGTAAAACTACTTGTTTATTTCAAAAAATATAATACTTATATACTAAAAACACCGTGACTGAGATTTTCAAACACCGTGACTGAAATTTTTGAAACACCGTGAAAAACACCGTGACGTCAAGATTTTTGAACTAACTTTTTTCTACCGCTTACAAAAAATTATTTAAAGAAAGATACCATACAAAGAATAAATATAAAAATGCTAGATGTGGAACATACTTAACTGGACCCGTTTTTTGGATCCAGACAGCTATTTTTTTTTATTGCTTTTAAAATCGTATTGCCAATCGTTGTTCTTAAAAAGATATAAAATGCGTCCCAGGTAAGCACATAACTAGTATGAAATCTAAAAGTATTCATGTAATACAAGTAAGTATATTAAAGACTTTATGCTAGGAAAAAATGTGTAATTTAACAAAAATTATTAAAACATTTCAAGTTTTTATTATTTACAAATTTTTATAAGTCTTTTAACAATTTGTAATATAATATAATTTATATCGTATATTTACTCTTGTATAATGCAAAATTTTTTGATATAGAGTTTTTAAATTGCAGCAAAACAATTTTTTATTTTTATTATTTTGATATAAAAAATGAAAATATTGAACTAGAGATGAATTAGAGATGAATATTTAAATAACTTAAAGATATTTTTATATAGGTACAGCCGTGAGCGTGAAAATAGCAGGAATAAAAAGTTATTTTTTTTTCATTATTACTCTTTTTCTGTATAATATAGAAAGACTAATTTATTATGTGGGTATATACAAGAATGAGATGAGTACATTAATCATATTAAAATTCAATACATCCACCAATAACGTTATCGTTAATAAAGTAATTGTAATTGAGAGAATGTATTAAAATAGCAGTGCAGGGGTGGATCTTGCATTTTAAATGAATGATGCGAAATTTTTTTATAGTCCCCCTCCAAACTTCCTAGGGATTTAAACTTTACTTATTAAATTGACTATATAGTCAATTTAAAAAGTGGAGGAACAGAAAAAGACGTAGCAAAGCTGGGGCGGACAAGCCTTTTTTTAGGAGTGATGCCACTGTCATTAAATAATAACTAATTTGTTTTGTATTGCTGTTGTAATAACTATTTTTAATGAAAATTTTGAACGAAAAAGCCTTGGCTTTTTCGTTCATAAATTAGACTTGTAATTTTAAGCCTAATTTACTTAACAAAGTGCACCAACAAGAAGGTAAACCTTAGGACTTTGCTCTTCATCTGTTTACTATCATTTTAGCTGAGGTTAGCCCTTAATTTCTGGGTTCTTACCTTTTCTTAATAAGAATTTATTTTTCAATTAATTTTTGTTATATTTTTTTATTGAAGTTCAATTAATATAAAATAAATATAGGCTGATAGAAACTCTCTCTCTCTCTCTCTCTCTCTCTCTCTCTCTCTCTCTCTCTCTCTCTCTCTCTCTCTCTCTCTATATATATATATATATATATATATATATATATATATATATATATATATATATATATATATATATATATATATATATATATATATATATATATATATATACGTACGCACGTAAGGTATAGTAATATTGGGTTATTTATTAATGTAAAGTAATATTAAGTTAGTTAAGTAGTAGTATAACTATAAAGGTTAACCCTCCATTTCGTGATTCTTTCCTTTTCTTGATAAGAATTTATTTTTTAATAAGTTTTTGTTATATTTTTTTATTGAAGTTCAACCAATATAAAATAAATATAGGCTAATAGAAACTCTCTCTCTCTGTAATATTTAAATAAACAATTTACTTATATTTGGTTATTACCTCTCATGTCAATGGCCTTTAAATACCAGTAATTTAAAAGCAAAGTAAAATGAGGCATATCAGATAAATACAGAAATTTAAAAATTTTTAAAAACCAGTTTTCCATAGTTTCTTATCTTGTATTCTGGACAGTACAGTTGAAGGAACTGCTGCAAGACCTTTATAAACAAACATACCGTTGTCTGGAAACCTATTATCTAGCTCATTAATAAGATGTTCAATTAAAGAAGAAGTTATGCTATGTTTAAAGTAGTCACAAACTGTATTTGTTGGATAATTATCCCGCTAAACCTGGAAAATACACAATCTAGGTCTCACATCTTCGATATCAAGACTAAAATCAAAAGCCAAACTAAAAGCAATAGTTTACCTTTCAGTGTGATGTATATCAGTTTTTATTTTATTTCTTATAACAGATTTTTTAGATTAGCTATTTTAAAACACTGTGTGGATATGTCAAAAGATTTTGTTTGAAGAGTTACAGTAATTGCATAAAAAAAATCCATTAACTGTTTTGTTATAACTAAACTTACAATAAAAGAGAAGTCTGTTAATAATCTTAAAAAAGAAGAAGACTTGTAAGCAGTTTCACTGTTGTATTTCTTTGATTCATTTAATCCCATTTCCTCTGTAGCAATAATGACAACTATAAAATTACCAAAAAAAACATCAAGATCTCTCAACTTTTGAATCCTTCTTGTTCGAAAAGTGTATATAATTTTTTCCTGGTCTAGAATTAAATACTTTTGGAGACAGTTTCTACGATTAGGAGAAAAGTTAGAAAAATAAGAAACTTATTTTACTTAGCGAAGACTTTTCACTTATTGAACTTGGCATGCAGCTGCTATAACTAAACTAAGTCTCTGGCTTGCACAATGAACAAAAAAAGCATTATGATTAAGACATTTTATTCAAGAAGCAACTTTTTTATGTTCACCTGCCATAAACTCTGTACCATCATACCTTTGGCCTCAAAAATTTTGAATATCAAGTACAAAAAGTCTTTTGAAGTGTGTTAAGTAAATTTAGAGATAGTCTAAGACCAGATGTACCAATCTTGTAATCAATAAGTCTAAAAAAATCCTCGTAAACCTCACTATTTGAATTAACATATCTTAAAACCAGTGACATTTTTTTCAGTATTTAAACAGTCAACTGCAACAAAGAGTTGAGAAAAAAATTGAATGCTTAACATTTTTAATTAAAAGTACCTCAATTGTTTTCCCATAAGAATCAATAAGTTGGTTTTGGGTAATTTTTGATATATAGGTTGAATTTTTCGGACTTGAAAAAAGATAATCAGCTAATATTTGATCACCAGCATCAACGCAAAATTTTAAAAGTTCTATGAAGTTACCTCTTCCAACCTTTTGTGTAGAAGATTCCCCAATATCAGGATGATATTTGGTATCATCACAATGTCTACGAAATGCTAGATCATTTCTGCCAAGAAATATTATTGTTTTAGTTATTGGAACTAATTTTTTTCAGTTATCAGAAAAAAGTTTCAAACATGAGTTATTTAAATCAACCTCAATAACATTACTTTTGGAGTTGCAACGTGAACGTAATGTATTAAGTGAAAGCATAGATCTTTTATGTAAAACACAACTTTTCTCGTGTTTTTTAAAATTATGAACAGCATAACCCCATTGTTGATGAGGCTCGAAAATTAAATTTAGGATTCCAGACTAATTTGAAATACTAGCACCTAGCAAAGTACAAGGAAAACAGTCTGATTTTTTGGGTTAGCTTATTCTAGCATAGAAGATGGATCATCTTCTTTGCTAGAATAAGCTAACCAAAAAAGTGGCTGAGCCATTCAATTTTAAATGATCTTTTGTATTAATAGATATCGGAAAAACAAATATAGAATTAGGACTAAATAAAGTGTGAAGGAAAAGTGAAAATAAGTTAAAAAAAGTATACAAAACAAGATCAGTTTATATTATTTTATAGCTGGAAATATATAACACCATTAACTTTAGTAATAGGGCTTTACCTTAAAGCAACATAATCATTACTATCTTCTTGCTTCGGGATAAAACAGTTCATTTCTGAATTTTTAAGACTGACTATTTGGCTGCACTGGACACTTGTTATATCTCGTTTTAATTTCATTTGAGAATAAAAAATTCATCTTTGTTTCAAAACTTTAATTTACTAGCAAAGTCCTACGACAAAAATTACGAGCGAAGTACGTATATCAGAATTTTGTAAATTTTGAACGATTTGGAGCAACTGATACAAATGTTCTAAACTTTCTACAAAATTTATTGGTTATTAAAAACATTCTTTATCTTATTATGAAACATTTTTGTATTTTTTTGCAGAAGGTTAGTAGTAACTGTCGCAATTGTTAATTTAATAAATAGTGATTGGTTTAAACTGTTTTTTAACCAATCATTTACCATTTAGAGTACAGAGTTTGTAAAAAGTTTGATTCATTTCTTAAAACACAGTATTTAATTTACTAAACACAGTATATTTCATTTGCAAAACAGTTTATGAATGTATGTACACAGGTTATGCATTTATGTACACAGTTCGTCAGACATAGTTATTTACATATTCTCAAAATGTCCTCCCTCTACCTGGTTGCACTTTTAAACCTCTTAGGAAAATCATCCATAGCTTTAGCAAATGTTTCCATTGGGATTTCTTTCTAGGCTTTAATCAGGTCTTTTTTTAACTTTTTAATTGATCGATAAGGTTTCATGAAAGCTTTAGTCTCTAGAATACTCCAAAGCGAGTAGTCCAACGGATTCAAGTCTGGTGTGTTTGATGGCCAATCTCCAATCTGTCTCTGAGAGCTAGTGTCAACTTTGATAAAATCGGGAAAGTTCTCTTTCAACCAAGTTTGAGTCTGTATAGCTTTGTGAGAGTTTTTTTACCATTGTGGGTGATTTCTTCCCAGACCATCATTTGCTGTGGCTTCTGTTGATGGGAAAAGATTACTTTTGAACGTCAGGGGTTCTCTAGACCAACTTCTGTCATTTTGATTGTTATGAGCTTGCTCAAAATCGAACCATTTCTCATCATAAAACAGAATTTTTCGGTGTCGCCCAGCACCAAAACGTTTCAGAAGCTTCCTGCATCGGTTCAAACGTTTTTGTTTCTTTTCTGTAAGTAATTGACCTGTAACACGTTTCCTGGCTTTTAATCCGGCTGCTTTCAGAATATTTCAGACTGACCCTTCAGAAATTCTAACAGCTTTGGCCATTTTTCTTGTTGAATTCTACTGTTTTCGTGGATTTCTTTTGATTTGACCTAAGATCTTATTCCGGTTAGCTGGAGTTTTGGCAGTCCGAGGACGTCCACTTCTCCGACTGTCTTCATAGCTCCCAGTTTCTTGATATCGCTTAATGACTTTGAATACAGTTTGGTGATGTTTGATGTTAAGAAGTTGGACAATTTCTTTCACTTTTCTTCCTTGCTCAAACAAGCGAATAATAGCAGGTCTGAGTTCAGACATTTTTCCTATATAACAATACAAACATTGTTTACAAATGGGGTTACATTATGTAAAATCTGAAAAACTGCATAGGGTGCGTAAAAAGTTCGTGTACCTTGTTTAAAACATTATAGAAAAATGGCCCCGAACTTTTTGCACCCTGTACAATTGCATGACTTGCTAAAAAGTGATAGGAAAATATTTTTTAAATGTACAAATACGATTGGTTAAAGCCTATAATATTTCGTCTTTAACCAATCACATTTGTATTTAGTGAAGAACAATTGCATCAGTTGCTGCAAAACGCAGGAAATTTTGTCTAAGTAATGAGTAAGTAATTATAGAGATCAAATAAAATCGTGTTTAGATTTAATAACTTTTTACAAGTTTAAAACAAATTTTACAATTTTTGTCAATATCAGATTCTAATTTCTACTTTAACATTTTATTATAAAAAAAAAAGTTAAAAAGAAATATACTTAAATTTAGCGGTGCAAATAGACTGATGCACCCGCATCAGTAGCGATACCCTAGATCCGCCCATGCAGTGGTTGTATTGATTTAAAACTAAGTTTATAAAGTTTAAAAAAAATTTTCGTATTTTTTACAGGGAAAGTAAGAAAAACTCCAATTATTATATAAAACTACCGAAAACGTTCAATTATTATATAAAACTACCGAAGGCTACTGAAGAAGTCCAAAGTATTGTAAGATACGTTAAAAGCACACCATTTTCATCGGCAAATGCAAGTTAAAGATGATCTTGAATTACATATGAGTGAAATAACTATTTGTAGGCGCTTAAAAGAGAATAGTTTATATGCATACAGCCCACAAAAGGTTTCTTTGTTGACAAAAAAGCATATTGCTAAACGTTTGCAGTTCGCAAAGCAACATCTGAATTGGCCCATCAAAAAGTGGAGCAATCTATTATGGAACGATCAATCGAAAATCGTTCTTTATGGAGGTACAGGTATATAACGATATGTAAGACGTCTAGCTAATACAGAGTTTAAGAAAAAATATGCCGTTAAGTCTGTGAAACATGGTGGAGCCAAAGTCATTTATTGGCTACACCTCATATAATGGTGTCGGCCCTATTTGTAAGAATAATGATCAACATATATATGTCGACACCCTCAGCATTGTTATGCTGCCATATGCTGTTGAAGATTAGCCGCAAAAATTAGTCTCCCAACGACTCGAAACACACTACGCAGCCGGCATTTGTTTGTAAAAGTTACATTGTAAATGTATTTTAAATGTCTTTTAAACGTTTTCTAAACATTCTTCCGTAAAGAACGTTTAAAAGACGTTTAAAAAACGTTCACAAGACATTTAGAACGTAATTTTAAAAAACAAATGCCCGTAGAGTAGTTGTAAGGTTAAGGATTGATTTCAGGTCAATGAGATTGAGGTTATGGAGTGGCCTATGGAGTAGCTCAGTCACCCGACCTAAATTCCATTGAAAACTTATAGGGAGACAGTAAAAAAGCAGTCTTTGCTGCTAATCCAACTATTGCTCAGCATTATAGATAGCTGTTCAACAAGCGGAAAAAAGACAACGCCTTGCTGACTCAATGAATCAACGTTACGAAGCAGTTGTTCAAAAAAAAGGTTTTGCAACAAAGTAATAAGGGTAAATATATTAAATTATACTTATTTTTCACTTTTTAATGTTAGAAGATTACCTTTTTTAATGTTAACACTAGAAAAATTTATTTTTTTCCATTTTCAGATACCATTGCTATTTCAATGACTCAAACCTTTTTTGTAATATTAATTTTTTTGTTTCTGAAATAAAATGTAAAACTACTGTGATTTTTGAAATAAAATGATTTTTGAAATAAAAGTGATTCTGAAATAAAATGTAAAACTAATGTGATTTTTTTTAATTTGATTAGATTTAAGTGTCAAAATAAATATAATAAAAATATTTTAGCAATTTTTTCCGATATGGAAACGAAGATTCTTCTAATAGTAAAATTGAAGATTCCAATGAGCATAACTGTAGCATTGATGTCATAGCTGAAGATCATTTTGAAATAGATTCAATAGGTGAAAAATCAGACAAAGGAAATGCGCATGGATATACTGCTTCTGATGGACAACACACAAGAGATAAGTCTAGTGATGGTGTGCAAAAAAATTTTCACACAAATAAAAGGGCCTGCAGACGGGCCCAGCATAGGACTATGTTTTAAAATGTGGGTGCCATGCATGTACCACACATGTAAAATTTACAATCAAAATCTTTTTGTAATTATGGAATTGTAGTGTGGACAGTGTATTTTGGTTTGTATAGTCAAAAGACAGTGTTTGTAAGAATGAAAATCCATACAGTTGATAAAAAATGGTTTTGTCTGTTGTCCGAACCAAAACACGAAATTTTCAGTAAAAAACTAAAGTATAAAATAAAAGGTGGTTGGCTTAAGTTTAAACTAAAATCTGCTAAACTACAGGTAGTTTAACATATGCGGTAGTGGTGTAGTGGTAAAGCGCTCGCTTCATAAGTGAGAGGTTCTGAGTTCAATCCCCACCACGTCCCTGGTAGTACCGCGCTCAACTTGTTTCTCCGCGCAGCGGCCTTGTACGTCAAAATTCGTGTTTCGGAGTAATAGAGTTAAGAGAGGGTTATAACCTCTATTAAGTAGCCTCCTCATCTCTAGTGGTCTTCTCGGCCTTAAGGAAGTGAATAACAAAAAAAAAATCAGATAAAAATGATAACAACATGTCTATATTTATCAGAGTAATAATAAAAAACTTTTAATTTTAATCAAATCTTATTTAATGTATTAATTAATTGTATTGCCTTTTTTTAGGAATACCGTCAAATCGCCTAAGTTCAGTCATTAAGCTTTGAACATTAATTTATCACGCATAAATAAAAAAATTTCAACTTTTTTTCCTAAAACATACAGAAAGTTATATCGATAGTTGATATTTTAAAAATAAAAAAATGAAAAATAAAAACTAGTACTCAATATTAAATTTAAAATGAAAACGCCTACTTTGACCGACCTTTCAATACCATATCATAAGTTTGGCCGCTATATAAATGCTAATAACGTATCACAAACTTAGCGTCACAAATAATGAAAACTAATTTTTAAATGTTGTTTTATAATAAAATTATATATATTCAGGTAATATCAGTAACTAAGGAGGGCGTCGCCTCGGGCTCAAAAAAAAAAAAGTCTTTTGGGGTAGCAAATAAAACAAGAATGAGCACATTAAAAATAATTTTTTAAATAAATTTATTAGTATTTTTAATTTTTATTGTATTTAGTCAACTAGTTTATTACATTAGCCATTATCACATTTGCTATGCCACTGGTTAATATATTTTTCAATTAATTTAAAATAGTTTTTTCAATTAACAAAAAACACTACTTTGCTTTAAATGAGCTTTGTAAATTTATTGGCAATTCTTGCACCTACCGTTAACCGTAGTACAACAGCAAGATCCACACAATCAATTGAAACTTACATTATTAAATCACAAGAAACTTACATTATTAAATCATAAAGCAACAACAGTATCAACAAAACGAACTTCATTACCTAATAACCAATCGAATTTTCCACACTGTTACATCATGTTGGATAGCTTTGTTTCAAAAAGTCATAGATGAAATTGCTATGTGCCCTGAATGTCAATCGAGAAGTATTGAACTTTTTACAGATTTATCAAGAAAGAAAGGACTGTTTGTTTTATTAGAGTTTACATGTACAGCCTCAGTCTGCTCATGGAGTAAAAGGATTTACACTAGCCAAGAAATTGATGATGAATCTCGTGAGCAATATCAAGCGGATGTAAATATGAGATCCATTATTGCTATGAGGGAAATAGGAAAGGGGCATGCTGCTTTAGCAACCTTTTGTGGTTTTATGAATTTATCTCCAACAATGCATAAAAAAACATTTCATGATATTCAAAAGAATATACTAGCGGCTTACAAGCAAGTCGCTCTAAACTTTATGAAAAAAGCAGCTGTTGAGATTAAGCAAGGTTTTGGTGAGAACAAGACAGATATTACAGTTTCATGTGATGGCACCTGGCAAAAGCGAGGATTCTCTTCTTTAAATGGTATTGTAACTATAATTTCAAGCGATACTGGAAAATGCATTGACTACCGCATTAAATCTAAAGTATGCCATCAATGTGATAAATGGGAAACAAAAAAAGGCACTGATAAATATGATGAGTTTCTTAGTACACACGAATGTAGCATTAACCATAAGTGCTCATCAGACGCAATGGAGGCAGCTGGAATTGTTGATTGTTTTACATCATCAGAGTCAGACTGAATTTTACGTTGTGCTTATTATATTGGTGACGGTGAATCAAAATCTTATCTAGAAGTTGCTAAATGTAATCCATACAAAAATCTTAATGTCCAAAGGTTAGAATGTGTTGGACACATACAAAACAGAGTTGGTAGCAGACTTCGTAAATTTAAAGCCACTTATAAACTAAAATTGTCTGATGGGAAACCACTTTGTGGAAAAAATCGTCTTACCGAAAAAGAAATTAATAAACTTCAAAATTATTTTGGAATTGCAGTACGTCAATGTAATGGTGGAACAGTTTACTAGTTAAAAGAAGCAATTGGTGCAGTACTTCACCATTGCTTAGATGCACTTACATTAGATAGTCGCCACCAAATGTGTCCAAGAACCCCTGAAAGTTGGTGTAAATACCAGTCTGATAAAAAGTGGAATACAGCCCTGTATAAAGAAAAACCAAGACTACCCATTGTTGTAACAGACATAAAAAAACCAATTTTTCTTAGTTTAAGTGATGATGATATACTAAGTAAGTGTTTGCATGGGCAAACAGTAAAAAGCAATGAATCGTTAAATGGAATTATTTGGAAAAGATATCCGAAGGATATTTTTGTTGCAAGTGACACATTAGAAATTGGTGTCATATCTGCAATCATAAATTTTAATGAGGGAATAAATGGAATTTTAAATGTATTTGCTATGTTAAATATGTATAATGGAAAATTTACGCAAGAGTTTTGCACAAATAAAGATTTTGTAAGAGGCGCTAATATGAATCTTAAGTCTACTCCGAAAGTCAAGCTTAAACGGAAAAAAAAAGCTCAGCGTAAAGGATTTGCAGATGCCAATAAAGAAATGGAAGGAATAGTATATGAGACTGGTGTTTTTAAAATTATTTTTTTCTACGTTATTATACAATTTTTCTACATTATTATATATAGCGTTTTACTAATTTACATTTTACTAATTTATTGCTTTATGTATTTTTATTTTTTTCTCGTTTTTAAAGTGGTTTTTAAACTTTCAAGTCTTAAAAAAACATTTCTAAAGCAAATAATGATTTGAATTAGTTTGTTTTTCAAAAATAATGCTTTGTTAATGCAATTTGTGAGTTTTTGGCTTAAACTAGACTAAAAGAGTCGAATTTTCTTTTTCTTTTCTGTTTTTCTCAAAATAAGGTTTTTTGAAACAGTGCGATAAATAACTTTTCTCAACTAAATGCTATGGACCTGAAATTTGGTACATTGATTCTTTTATATATAATCTATTAGCTGAATTAAAAAAAATTATATTAACTTTTTTGGTTCTTTAGTTAATTGGGCACAAAGTCTGTATTTTGGGTCAAAATTTTGCTGCCATTTTGAATTATCATTTAAACAAAAATTTTTGATTAATATTATTTATCCTTAATTCAACCAATTCAACTTCCTTATTAGATGATTTACAAAAAAATCCAGAACTGTATCTTTAATTGTTCTTGAGTTATTTATCGCAGCGTAAATGCCCTTTTTTTGGTCCCGCGGACCAAAAAACAGTGTTCCAAAACCAAATTTGAAAATTTAATTTTAAATTCCTTAGTTTTGTAAGGTTTTTTATATTGCAGCCAAAACTTGGTTTTTTTATACAAAATTCTAGGATTTAGGTTTATAGGTAGACTACCACCTTTAGTGACTGAAGTTACATGGTGACCGAACTTTTACGGTATATATAATTTGTATTTGTTTTTTAGAGTTAGTAGTTGCTTAATAGTTATACGTCTGGTACAGAAATTTTGATAAAAGCTAAAACAAAAACTTGCAAGAGACGTACTGGCAACTCTTGGTAGAAAAATAATATTAACATAAATTTTTTATTAATTTCATTTTTAAAGCGTTAAGTATTCAAAAATATTTAAAAAATAAAAAGTAAACCTACGGTTAAGCGGTCAAAAATAATTTTATTTTTGAACTCTTGTTTGTAGAGATTTTAATATGTCTTAAGAAATGAATAGATGAATTTAATTTTTTTCAAATTACTAAGTTATTTCCGTGACAGGACAGTATATATAAATGCCTGAATTATGAACCCGTTATACAATTTCTACCATTTATTTACATCAAACCATCAAATAAAGTTTATGCACGACAGCTTTTAGCAACGCGTAAGCAAAAGCCAGGAGAAATTCTTGATGAGTATGAGCTCTTAAAGTTTTAGCAAAAGACTGTAACTTTAAACAGGTCTCTGTAGTTGAATAACGTGATGAGTATACTAGAGATGCATTTATAACTGTGATAAAGGGATAAAATAAAAGAGATTAGACAGCGACTACAAGAAAGCAGTGTAATATGTCTAATAATAATTTAAATAATTATTTTACTGATAGCTTCATGTGTTTTGAGATCAAAGTAAAATAGTACAAGGTAAAAACCAAAGACAGTCATTTATGGGCTGATATCCTAGTATCTAATACAATAATGTAATATAATATTATATACAGTAGCGTATTTTATTTTATATAGAGATAAAAACAATTATTTTATATAGAGTAAAACAATTATTTTATATTGAGTAAGACAAACTCTTGTCTAGATTTTCCCCCCGCACTTTAGGCTTTTGGAGCTCTCTCCCAACTTCATTTCTTCCTGACTCGTACAACCTACAATTTTTCAAGTCTTCTGTCAACTATTTCTTTTCTTTATATATCTCTTTTTTCCAGTAGCTCCCACCTAAGTAGTGGTTGCTTGCAGTCTTGTTGGGAGTGAATTAGAATTAAAAAAAAAATGAACTTATTCACCCAAATACATGAAAACTATTTATTTATGGTTAAAGATCATAAACAATTAGTTCGTTAACAATGACCTTAAAAAACATTATGTGTCAATCATTTCATCATTTAAGACGTTCTAAGTTTAATAATTCCAAAAGCATACTTTTCATACTTTTTAAGTTTTGTGCTGTTCAAATATTTGAATATATTTTAATAATTTAAAAGTTGGATTATGATCTACTGCAGTACTACCTAGTTATACTAAAATTAAAGCAATCAAACTCAAATTCTGTTTCAGTTCGGCAGAACTGTGGTAATCAAAGACATGGCAAAGTTATCTGTCCTGCTAGGGAGTAGATTTGTTATAAATTCGGAAAAGTTGGCGACTTTACCAAGCTATGTAAGTCTTCTAAACTTATAACGGCACGAATGAATCTTGTCTATCAACCTTTGAACTCATACAATCCTTCACTTACTTGACTAGACTACCCTGAATATAGAAATAATTTAAAAAAATTTTCAGCATCCAATTGAATTTTGACTAAATCAACAATTATTACACAATGGTTACTTTTTAAAAGAAAAAGTGGAAAAGTTTTTGCCAATTTTTCAATAAAAAAAGAGCATTGTAAACAAGTTAAACTTAACATTTTAAAGGTATTATGCATTAGTGTTATCCTGGGCCTTGATTTTTAAAAACAACAAAAATCTGTAACCATTAAACTTGAAGAAAAAAGACACCCACAATTAATTTGTTGTTTGTCGAAGTTAAAAGTATCCCCACCTAACTTATTTGACAACTTATCTTCTAACTGTCAACAGATTGCTTAAAATCTCGTCTATATAGCAAGGAAGATCATTTATTTATTAAAGAGGAAGTACAACGTGAGCTAAAAGAAGAAGTTATTGATTTTGCAAAATCTCCCTGCTGAGCTCAAGTAGTTGTAAATAAAGAAATACGTTCGAAGAAAAGATTAGTCACCAAGTACAATGAAACAACAATTAAATATACTCAATTAGACGCTTATCAAGGATTAATAAACTAGTAAAAAATTGCTCAATACAATATATTGAGTTCAGTTGATTTAAAATCAGCCTACCACCAAATTTCTATTACTGAAAATAAATGAGATGCCTCCGCCTTGATTCTAAATCTATAAATTGTGTCATTGACTATTTCATACTACTCTAAATGGATACCGAACTTTTCTGACCAAAAAACTTTTAACAAAACACTAAGTACCCATAAGGTTGTTAATGCATAAATGATTTCAATCAACGGGACACTGCGTATCTGTGATTATGTGGATAAAAATGTTCCATTCGAAGAAAATAATGATGCATCTGACATTGCTATAGTTGCAGTTCCTAATTAGAATGATCGTTCTGTTGCTTTCTTTTCAAGATTACTCCAAATATCTTGGCTCAAACATCCCTGTATTTAGAAAGTATCCTGTATCTTCGAAAAATAACACAAACAAAATTTAAAAATAATAAAATTTATCGTTAAAAACTTAATTAATCTAATTCAATTATGACACTGTTTACAGAAAAGGGAAATAAAGTATTCCAGCTGTCGCATTTTCTAGAATACATCGGTCAGCAATGTATTCTAGAAAACACTGGTAGTGCAGTCAATTGGTGCAAACTTTGTGCTATTTAGGGTAAAAGCATGAAACTTGGTGGACATGTTGATAAGGTTAAAAAACTTGTTTTAAGATTCCACACTTGTCCGAAATGGCTCAAAACTTGAGCTTGAGTTTCCGAACAAACCCTTTGGTGGGATTGAAGTACACATGTTCCCATTTTAAAATGCAAATGCAAAAATTGAAATCAAACTATTTTGAAAGATATTTGATTTTGAGTTTTCAACATTTTATGAAGAAATGCCAGTCGACATAATTATTGAAAAAAATGATTTTGACTCATTCTAAACAGGAAATGTCATTCAAATATTTCTATATGTGGCATATTTGTGTGCTGGAATATTCCATTATTATGTGTATGGGTTTTAGGAAAATCCTTAGTTTAAAAAGAACATTAGTGTACTAAGTGGTAATTGTAGAAATTTTGTTT